>NC_046164.1:90218647-90518647 GCF_011064425.1 Rattus rattus | reverse complement strand
TTGCTTAATAAACTCTGTGTTTCCTTTCTGTTTCTGAGTCCTGTTGTTAGAGAACTCACGTACTTGAACCCTTATACCACACTGAAGCCATGTGTAGGGCACTGGGAGAGAACACTAAATTTGGTCAATAGAAATGATCTTCTCAAAGGAAGCTATTTTCTTCAGTAGGACTGAAGATGAGTCACTGTGTGTGAAACCGAGAGCCAGACCACACAGAAAAGTGCCCTGCAACTGGTTTATCCACCTCTCTATCTACAGGTAGATGGAGGCAGAGAACAGAGTCTTGCACTAGAATTTCTTTTGAATTAAGTACTTAATTAGTAAAATATTGAAAAGCTTCTCTGCCTGTTATCTCTGTCTCTTTGCCTCTATTTCTCGTTTGTGTGTGTGTGTGTGTGTGTGTGTGTGTGTGTGTGTGTGTGTGTGTGTGTGTGCATTAGAAAACTTTAATGTTTAATGGGTTTCAAAATTATTTCTTTGTTTTCTGGCAATTTGATTCTTCATGCATGTGTGTTATGTGTAGACACTGTGAACTGGGGGAGAGCTTCAAAGACATTTAACTATTTTAAAAATAAAGTAGGTTAGTGTATATGTTCCCAACGTTAAGGATCTGGCTGTACATTACAAACCTGGCTTTGCCCTGCTCAGATTGCCATGTGTTCTGATATGATAATAGCCACCTGAAATGCATGGTGACTGTTGAATTGCCAAGATAGAAGTATGGTGCCTAAACAGGGTATGTTGGTTCAGGGTTTTGTATAGTGGTGCATTAAGATACAGGACAAAATTGTCCCTGCCTTGAGAACTATGCTTTGCTGGGCTATAAGTTTTACCTTTCTAGCCCCAAGTATTCATTTTTAAAGTGTCAAGTGTCCAAAGAACTAGTGGATGCTTTCAAGTGAATCCTGATCCCCTACTTATTTGAGGACTTCAGATCCCCTGCCCATGTAGTTCCTGACCCACATTCAGGGTGTTAGGATTTGAATATGAACCAGCAAGTGTAGGTTCCTGTATTAAATAGTTTCACCCTGGCTGGTAGAACTGCTTTGAGACACTGGAAACTTTAGAAGGTAGAAAAAGTATGTCACTGTAGACTGCTCTTTAAAGGTAAACCCAATCCCCAGTCTTTTTTGGCTCTAATTCCTGTTGCAATGAGGTGAATAGTTTTCTCTGCAAGAGCATATTCTGTTTCCATGGAGTTCTGCCCAAACAGGGATGAACAGTCATGGAGAAAACCCTATGAAAGCATGAGTCAAAATACGTTCCTTCTTTAGGTTACCTGCCCAGGTACTTTGTCACACCATTGAGAATGGAAAATAAGACACATGGCTTGTAATTGCCTCTCCCCTGGGTTGTGCTTTTTGCATAATCATTACCAGTGGTATATGTGCCCTGAGCCTTGAGGCACCAGACTATAGAAATATGAAGATGCTGTAAATGTTCACACGTGAGGGCCCCCTAAAATGCAAGGATGTGACAAGAGGTAGGATAGGGACAGGTGTCTTACTTTCTTCCTGTGTCTCTGCTTTCCTGTAGCAGCCACCTTCATGAAGCCCAAGGACTCTGAAATGAAGGCCATGCATCCATAGTGATTATAATATACTCATAAAGTTATAAACAGGAGGTTATTTTAGGAAACAGTTTTCTGCCTTGATTCTTAATGAAAATGTTTCACTATAAAATGGAACCTCTACTTGTGTTTTTCCCAAGGGGCTCCTCCAATGTGAGGGATAATTATTATTTTGGGTCTTTGCTTCCCTTCTTTCTCTCTCTTGTTCCCCTCTTTTGAGTTTACTGGGAAGGCAAGTCAGGGAGAAGAGGGCAGGGCATCCATAAATTGTCCAGCCTTTGGTCCGGCACTACTTGTGGCCTCGTGTATAATTTCCATTTCTTCAGCCTTTGTAGAAAATACAAGGGAATTTTGATATTTCCCTTGTTTGGTATGTTCAGAGGAGACTCAGCAAATAAGGCTTCGTTGGATCTCAAGTCAGCCTCAATGTATCCCTTGTCCTATTCCCAAGCAGATAGGAATTCTCCAGCTGCTATACGTGTCCTGGTTTTTATTTGTCTCTCTGGGGCCTCTAGTATTAACAAGCTCTACCACAGTGTCGTCATCCTTTGCATCAATGTTCCTGTTGTTGGTGCTGTGACACTGCCACCAGCTGATGTGCTGAGAAACACTGACTCCCTTCTTTCCCATCTTGTGAATCCTCCTTGAGGATGCACCTTATCCTTTTTGTCTTCTTTGGGAGGATGTAGGAATGAGGCAGTCTTGCAGGCATTTCAAATTCAATCCACTGGTTTCTTACACATGACTGTGTTACCTCATATGGGTCACTGAACCCTTCTGAGCCTCAGTCAATCTTTAAAGAGATGTAAAACATGTTTTCTGTTGAGACAATTAACTGATGTGATTTATATGATGTGATTGCTATTAGATCGCATCTCAGATTGGCTCTGAAGCTCAACGTAAGCACTGCTTATATGCAGCGGTCATATTTGTAAACGCTGTTCCCCCATACACACACACCGCCAAGTTAGCCAGAATGGCATCATAGGAATGCTAGGCCATACATCTGGAGTAGAGTTGAGTGTTATCAGTTAGATAGACTTTAGGACATTAGAAAATGTGCCAGAGAAATTGATTGAGTGGAAGTTGAGACAAGCATTTAAATTAAATGAGGAAATCTAATCTACACCCATATCTTGAATTCTTTTTTTTTTCTTTTCTTTTTTTTCGGAGCTGGGGACCGAACCCAGGGCCTTGCGCTTGCTAGGCAAGCACTCTACCACTGAGCTAAATCCCCAGCCCCACATCTTGAATTCTTATGTAGGGGTCTAAGTGTATTTTCCTCTAGATAAAGCATAATGAAACATCTGAAAGCATCAGTCGGCTAAGGTGGAACATGCCTTTAGACCCAGTACTCAAGAGGCAGAAGCAGGTGGATCTCTGAATTTGAGGACAGCCTGATCTGCAGAACAGGTTCCAGTACAACCTGTCTCAAAATCAACAACAAACAAGCAAGCAAAACCAAACCTTAATCTTAAAGTACCTCAGTTTAGCAGAAAGGAAGCAGAGATACACGTTTCCAAGAAAATGTTAAGACTTCCCTTTTTACTTTATGCCATGACTTAGTTACCAAAGCAAGCTTGCTGTCATACCAAAACCTGCTCAGTATAAATTAGTCTTACCCAACATGGCCTTGTGCTCTGAGTCAAGTGGCATTTATAAGTCACACTCATGTTCCTGATTCTCATTCCCCTCCCATGAACTATACAACTATTTCATAAGGATTTTACAGAGCAACTGCATTCTAAAATGAAATTCCTATGAATTTGGCAAAGTAATAATGTAATCATATTACATTAGGGGGTCGGGTTCTCCAGTGCATGTGTACTCTTTACAAGGACGAATCAGGCAAACTGCTAATAGAAAACCCATTAGAAGGTGCTGGCAGAAACTGGGCTGATGATAATTGCCAGCATTGCTCCTAGCACAGTGCGCTGCACAGGGCACACTCCCAAACCACTATCCACACCAGTCAGGGCTGCCATATTCTAGCTGAGAACCCTTGCTTGAAGATGTGCTGCATGTTCAACCCAGAGCTGGAAAACAGGCAGTGGTATGGACAGTCTCCAATTAGGCCTAAGATTTTAATCTACTTTGCAGAACTAATCGAATGGTTGTGCTTCCCCAGTGTTCATGTGAATTGCACCCTAGCTGGAGGTTAACGGACTAAACAATAGCAGCAGCAATTAAGTGGATGTAAATGAATGTGATAGGCTAATTCTCAGAAGGAGAACATCAATGTGTCAGTGTCAGTGCAGGGGTGCCGGGGATAAAGAAAGGATTGACTGGGACGCAGAAAGAATGAGCGGCAACCTTGTGAGAACACGCATGCCTCAACTAAACTAGCTCAGAAATTCTTTGGGTATAAGCAGGAGGAATAAAAATAAGTAACGACCACAGTTCTCTTCTACATATCTTCCTGTGGGAGGGAAAGAAAGAAAACACCACACTTTCCCATAAATATGTTCACACTATTATTCCTCATAGTGTAGCTTGACTATGAAATAGGCTGCTCGATGTGGACCAGGGCAAAGCACAAATCTACTAACAATAAGGAGAAGGACATTTTCATGACTGGGGAAGCAGAGACCTTAAAAGAGGACAAGCTTCCTGGTCTTTTTCATATTTGAAATGGATCTAGCTAGCAGAGTTAGAAAGTCGCAGAAGTTTATTGCTGGCAGGTTTCAAAGGAGCCTGAGAGACAGTGATTGTGGAGCAATAAGAAAATGGAGTTTTCTTTAAGTTCTGATCTTTTGTACTTTGGGTATTTTTTTTGAGGGGGGGGGGAATTCCAGCATTAAAAATGTGGTATAGGACTTGAAGAAACCAGGAAATCTTAAGAGTCACTTGACTTGTAGGTCTAGAAAATTCTGTCTAGCACCCACAGGCATTATTTAAAGGCAGTTCACTCTGTTTGAAAGAATATTGCTCTATGAATGCAACGCGTTCAGCCAGACATAGCCTCTGCCCTTGAAACATCTCTTGGTTCCTCTGAGATAAAGAGAGGAGGGAGCAAACTCTATGCCAGGACTTCTGGCCACGAGGGAGCCAAAGTCTGCCTTTCTTCCTTAGATACTGATAGTAAATATCACTGGGTATATTAGCTCACTAGCCTGTGATGGGTACCAAAGGCCTAGTTCCTAAAATAATGCACGCGATCAAGGAGAGAAAGCCAGCTGCATAAAAGAGGAGAGACTATTATAATACCACTTATGAATTAATAGTCTTTTAAAGAAAAATATTTCCCAATAGGCAACTAAAGCCTGGGAACAAACCAAGGCAAATTGATCATGATTGGTAGATTGAGGGAATAAAAATAGAATTTGTTATCGGTTACCCAGAAAAGGAAGGCAGATACAAACAATTCAGGACGCCTTCTCCAGGGAGTGTCCATAAGATTTAGAACACCAGGTCAGGCTTACAAAGAATCCAATGCCAGGAAGCATCCCAGGTACGTGCTACAGCACTAACACCCTATACAAAGCCATTAAAACAAAGCTACCAAGATATGCAGCTTGAACTTCATGTGGATCCTGAACAACAGGAAGGGGGACTATCCCAAAAGCCTGCAAGTGGGGTATGTTCTTCTAGCTGGGTTCCATGGTCTGGCCTCAGTGGGAGAGGAAGCACCTAGCCTCAGAGAGATTTGAAGTACCAGGGTGGAGGAGACACCCAGTGGGTTCCCCATTTGCTCAAAGAAGAAGGGGAGAGGGAATGTGGAAGATGTGGGAGGGGGTGACCGGGAAGGGGGCAGTGAGCAGGATGTAAAGTAAATAAGTAAGTTAAACATGAAAAACAAAGCAAAGCAACTCATGAAGTAAATATGCGTGCATTTCCTAACTTTTCTACTAATTTTTGAAGCTACTTGGTAGAAATCTGCATGTTTTTATCTACCAGGACTACACCTATGACTATAGAAATAAATTGTATCAGGAAAACTTGAATTCTGAACAACTGAATCCATGGGAAGCAATAGTAAGCTTAAGGCCAGTTCAATTAGTTAAGCAGCTGACCTTACTCAGCCTCTTTGCCCTGCCTCTTTAGTGGGGAAACCGCAGAGAGGTGAAAAGTGTGTAAATGATATCTTACTTGGCAGGTATAGACAGAGGCTTTGGAAACATTGCAAATTAGCTATTCGTTTCTATCAAATCAGGAAACAGACAACAATGGATGGCAAAGGTTGAGCCACCATGCTTCAGTGACTTACAGGGTACCAGGAGTTTTTGAGGCACAAAATCTTTAAAGCTGTAATGTAGCATCCTAGGATCAATCAGACTCGAATGCAGATTTGAAGACACAAGTAGAAACTGCATAGGTGCAGGCAACAGGGAAGAAAGCAAAGTGGATGTGAAGCAAAAAGTTGAAGCAGTCAAGAAACCATTGGCCGGTGAGTTAAGCATGTGCAGACAATGTAGTAGATATAGAACAATTCTTATGACGGGAATGAGTGCAAGAACAACGGAGCATGGGTGCTAGGACCCCATAAAACTGACAGCATTCAACGGCATGCGTCAAGAAGAAAGGCAAGAGTGTGGCGTGAGTTTGACTCTGGTGAGATAGAGAACTGGCTTCATTTGAACAGAGGAGCAATGCCTTAAACATATATGGAGGATTGAAGCAGATTTCAATTCTCTTTGTTGCTATTTACAAGTGGAAGATGATTGCAGAAATAATATAGACTGTGTAGGAATTTAGGTAAGAACGTACCAATGTCCTGCTGCAGTCAACAGGCAAGAACAAGAAAACCTTTATATATATATGTCAAAGAAATACCAGCACAGGGGATCTATCCATATTAGTGTTCTCTTTGAAATTATGAAAATAACAGAATTTAATATATAATTACTTTAAAAATATTGACTCTTGTCAAGGGATAGCAAACAGGGCCAATCTGCTCTGCCTTAGTTCCCTAGCTCATGACTTTCCCTAGTGCCTTCAGAGCCCACAGGGATTAGATGGTAAACAAGGATGTCTTCTGATGGTGCTGAGAAAGAGGCGTGGCTTGCTCCTCTGGAGGAATGAAGTCAAGCCAGACACAGGTCAGGCTTGACACATCTGAAGTCTTGTGTGGTGAACCTCATGTGTATTAGCAGTTTACACAGGACAAAATACATTGTATTGATTAATTCATGCACTACCAACACCTGCTTTACTGATTCCCCGTCAGCCTGAAATTGTCTTTATGGGATTATTGTTATTTAAAAGTTATTTTAGGTATCGAAAATGTTAATTGCGGCAAAAATGAATTGAAACACACACACACACACACATTCCAACCTCAAACTTAACAAGAGGGTGAAGTAAAGAAGAGGGAGAAAAGAAAAAGAGGAAGATGGGTGACGGGTGACATGGGCTATGGTGGCACACAGCTACAATGCCAGCAGTTGTAGGAAGGAAGCAGGCGGACTGTGAGGTCAAGATCAGTCGCAGCTACAAAGTGAGACCATGTCTCAGGAAGACCAAGAGTAAAGCACAGTGGAAAGACAAAAACAAACAAACAAACACCCCAGAAAGAATCACAGAGAAAGTGTAGGGGAAGAAGAAAAAGGAAATAACCGAAGGACCTTGCATAAATTCTAATCTAGTTAATTATTAATCTCTCAGTGCCCATCTCTCCCAGAGGCTGCTACTGGGTGTTCTCTCATTTTTTACCATATTGTTTTGAGGCAGAGTCTCTCCGTGGACCTGGAGCTCACCATTCTGGCCATGCAGCAAGCCTCCACGATGCTCCTGTAGCTTGGCTTTCTAGCCCTGGGAGTCCATGTGTGAGCTACAGCTTTTTCATGGGAGCCCTGGATCTGAAAACAGCTTCTCAAGCTCGAACACTTCCTCACTGGAATCTGGTTTTAAAAATGTTTTGGAACTCTTTCCAAATACGGAAGGAAATGTCTGTAATCCCGTAATAATGACAGTCAATAATAATATATACATATACATATGAATGCATATATACTGTCAACTTTTGTGTAATTTGAGTGAAATCAATCCAGTTGGAAGCACCTTTGACCATCAATACCAAATGGTAGTCTATGTGATCTTAGTTCTGTGATCAAAATAATCACAAAATCATTTAATAGATGATTGGACATTTTTATTTTATTTACTCCTTATGCACAGAAGGATTTTTTTTTTCCTGGAGCATATTGCATAAAGTAGCTTATGTTGAACTTGAGCAACCTCACTTCCGTGCGTGTCTTCCTGTTCATTGTAAGATAGCATGATTGTTTGCTCCAAGTCAAAAGAGATAATAGAGATATGGCATTCGGAACAATTTGTATATGCGTCCCAAGGGTGCTGGCTAGCAGACAGGGAATCATATGTGCACATCAGATGCGTCTTGTCCTCAGCCTACTGTACAGGGTTAGAAGACACCTTTGCCTCTTCTCCAGCGCTGGTTAACTTTTGTCCGTGCAAACAAACTAGAATGAATCGTCTAGGAAGCTGGAATATGCACTGAGGGAAAGACCCCATCAGATTCGCTTGTGGGCATGGATCTGGGGGCATTTAGTTGTCTAATGATTATGTTGGAGGGCACACTATCCAACAGTTGGGTGGGATATCATCCTTGGACATGCAGTCTGTGTTTGTTTAAGAAGACAGATCAAATCACAGAGAGCAAGCCAGTGACAGTATCCTTACGAACTCTGCTTTGTTTTCTGCCCCTAGGTTCCTGTCTTGAGTTCCTTGCCTTGGCGTTCCTCAATGATGGATGTAACCCATGAGATAAATAAACCCTTTTCTCAAGTTGCTTTAAGTCAGAGTTTTATCACAGACACAGAGAAGCAGAGTGAGACATCTAGGATATAAAGCGCTCGCTCCCTCTTAGATCCCCAGGATTCTGCGTCAGTCGTCATCCGCTACAGATGCTAAAAGAATAATGAAAAATAGAAGTTTCTGCTGTACCTGAGTGAATAAATGCTACCAAACATTCTGATTCTGATTGTCATTATTTTCTACTTATGACCCATGGACCATGTTTCTGCCACAGGGAGATGCAAAAATGTTGGATATGAAGCAGCGTTGATGGACTATTCTTGTAAATAAACATACTCATGCAGAGTAGAATCTATAAAACTAATATAGAACTTTCAATCTACATCCATGACTTTATTGCAGTGTGCTATTGTGACAGTAGAGGATTTCTTCGAAGGTGTAAATATATTATAAATTCAAATATTTTTTTTTAAAAGAACAGAATCTGGTTTATTAGTGTGTTGTAGGATTAAAGTTGCAGACACAGTATTTAGTAATGTTGTACTGACAGTGCACACAATCACGCGCTATCCCTCCACGGCGGCTTCTACCCTTGCCATGATCTTTATTAGCTTTGCTCTGATAGTGTGACCTTACAGCGTTCTACCGAGCCTTGACAGCCACATAAAACCCACAAACAAATAGGAGACTGCTGCAGCCTTTCAGATTTAGGATGCGACTCGAGCTTATGAATCAGATTTTTCTATGTGTGGACATGACAACTATGGAAAAACTGTAATTTAGGACATATTCTCTTTATCCCTTTATGTAGAATTTCACTTTAATGTGATGCAAATGACAGGAAGAAATACATTCAGTGAATGTTAAAGCCTTCCCATTAAAAATTCTGTATGCATTTTACATTCTAATTCACGTATAGTCAAAAACCCTGATAAAATCACAGCGCTGATTTGACTGCCACACTTATCGTATTAATGAGGATACTTTATGCCTTTTGAAAATTGGGCTATGGTCCATTATGTGATTGTAAAGGATGTGATTGTATCACTTAGATTTGTTATTCAATCCCACCCCTCCCTCCAGTCAGGGTTGTATATGAGAAGATTCATTGGTGAGCCAGGACCCAGGCTGCAAAATTGCACAGCAAACTGGGCCCTGCTTCTTTTAAGCTCTGTTTTAGGTGAGATACACACTCACATAGTATATGAATAAATGCTATTTTCTTCCTTAAAAAATATTTTCTCCTTTCGTAAACACAAAGACAAGCTTGCCAAAGGAGTTGAACAATAGGCAGAGGTAGGCTGGCTGGTCTCTTGGGACGTTTCTGCTCTTCCCTTCCCAGCCAATGAGCCACCGCTCTCTATCGCAAGGAGGCTCCCACTTCTGGCTGAATCAGTTTCCACCTTTGCTCTGAAAACCAGTGAAAGTCTGGAGAACTGCTGCAGGCCGAGCTTTCTGGATTGGCAGGGGAGAGGGAGGGAAGTTGGCGCTTCTAAAAAGTTTCTATTTATTCCTTGCCTTGTCACATCGTCATCCCTGACTCCAAGGAGTACCCAAGTTTGACCACATCTGCTAGGATCCACTTTCTACCACAGAACCTTCTGCTTCTGGGTCCAAAGTGACCGGCTGCACCTCTGAGGTTGCACTTCTCTTCATCTCCAGAGAGATGAGTGACTGACTGTGAGCTCTCTAAGCGTCTCACAGAACGTAACAGGACACAGACAACAGAGCTTTCCAACCTCCAGATGAAAGCCAAGCAGAGGACCAGTGCTTTGAGCAGAGAGCTTCAATAGCTCAAAAGCATCATTTACTCAACTGCCTCCTTAGTCATGGCTCCCAGTGTTAACTCACAGTCCCCTGAGAGAAACCCAGACACCATGTTGTTGTCTGGACTCCTGTTCTTAGACATTATCCGTGTGTTTGTTTGGATTTCTGAGCATTTGTGCACGAGGACTCTCTCTCTCTCTCTCTCTCGTCTCTCTCTCTCTCTCTTTCTCTCTTTCCCATTTTTCCCTTCCTTCTCTTCTCTTTCTTTTTCTTTATTATTCTCCTAAATAGCTTTAAAAAACAAGCAAGATCACAGGGAGTCTTTTCTCATGGGAAGCAGGGTTCTCCCATATTTGAGATTCAAGGCCAACAGAAAGTTTGTGCCGTCTTCTGGACAAGGCTTGCTACATCCTAATGTCTATAAATTCACTCTGCTCTCCTTAGCTCTCTCCTTATTAATCAGTTTCGTGGAGCTGCACCTTCCCCATGCTGCTGCACACTGAATCCTGATGCTCGAGCTCTGAATGGCCATTTCGGGGTTTTGTTTTGCCTTGCATCTACTCATCCACAGAGTGGTGGGTAGAGAGGGTAACGTCACTGGCACACTCAGGGAAGGGCACATCGTGTCCCACAGCATGGTGGGTAGAGAGGGTAGCATCACTGGCACACTCAGGGAAGGACATATTGTGTCATCTTGCGCCCTGCATTTTACATGTATTTCTTTTCTGAAGAAACTCATTTGAGAAATTTTGGCTCTGCCTTTGGGGAAAATTATTTACCTTCTTTCCTGCCTGCTGAAATCTGTCTCCTTAATCCCTTTCTTAATAGAAAACCCCACTTACTTACATCTTCTTGAATCCTATTGGTTAGTTCAATTGGCTAATTGTTACAGTTTTAAGAAATGCCAAGTCATTTTCTTCCTTTCAGTCACCGTGAGTCTATTCTATGGCTTCCACAATGGCCCATTCACCAGCCAGCTTACTTTCTCTGGAGCCTTTCTGTTTCCCTCTGCTGTGCAGCATCACACCAGTTGTTCATTTCCTTCCTACGCACAGGAAATATGGCAAACAGTCCTGCTATAAAGAACCGAGGGGAAAGCATTGGTCCTGGAGATTCTGCCTTGGACCAAATGCCCCAGGATAGAGGCAGGTAGAATACTTCATTTTAAAGGCTTTGTCCTGATATTTCTTCCCTCTTGTCTTTTCCAATTCTTAGTAGTTTCTTAGAATGAATTTTCCTACATAAGATGAATTTCTCCGTTTCTCTCTTGACAAAGCTTAGTAAATCAGCGTATGGAATATTACCCAAGCAACCCACTCTCTGAGAGGGATTGCTGGCTGGAGCCATACTGTTTATAAGCTGCTCTGTGCCCAACTGTGGATAATAACTGAATTGATTTTACCTGAGCAAAGACAAAGGAACCTGAGGCTGCTTTCTGCATTATTACATTCTCAGGTTATTTGGCTTTGAATGGTAAGAGCTCGACTAGGATTCTGGGTCACATTTAACCTGTTTTATGAAAAAACCCTTATTGGGGAAATAATAGTGAATTTTGAGGTTTTACTGATATGTCTGTCTACACAAATGTCTGCGTACACTATGTCTGTACGTGTACATATGTGCACATGTGTATGTCTGTGTGTGTATGTGTGTATGGATGTGTATATATCTATGTGCATGTGTATATATATCTGTGCATGTATATGTGTGTGCACATAGGTGTTGTGTTTAAGTAAATGAGTCAAATAATGGGAGCAAGATATCGTTTCTGGTTTCATGGCTTACTTCATTTTTTAAAAATATGGTTTTTGTAAAGCATCTTAGTTAAGCTGAAGATAAAACCTTGACTTTCAGATCCTCTGAAGAAATTAAAAAAATAATATTTCTTAGTAAATTATAATAGGACCGTGAATAAGCCAATCTATACAGAACAGAGGGGGATTTTGCTAGTAGCCATTACAAAGAGTGCTCGGTATATCGCTGGTGTTCCCTACTTACTAAGTCACTAAACTTCTGCAGTGGCTCCGATAAATGTGTGTGATTATCACAATTTGAAAAACACAGAAACTGGGACACAGAGAAAGATTAAGGACTTGTTCAAATTATATAGGTAGTGAATGGGCAGTTTAGGATTCAAACCAGGAAGCCACTTACTTGAGTCCTATAAGTTTGAGTTTAGAGGTTGCAGATGTAGCCCAATATATATTATATATGAGGCTCTGACTTCTACCATTACTAAATACGAAGTTATAAGCAAAACAAAACAAAATGAAAATATTAAGGTTTTCTATCTTCTTTGGAGAAATCCTAAGTCTCTGACTGAAAGGTCGGGTCAGCCAGCTGTTGCATGAAATGGTACATATTTGTGAGTTATTTATGATTTTCTACTACTTCATTTATTTACATTAAAAGTTATCTTGGAGAATGTGAAAATTAATTGTTGGTGAGAGTTATCTTTAAAAATCCTGACTACGGAATACTTCATTGTGGTTCCTTGAGTGGCTACCTTCCATCACCATCTACCTCATGAGCTTCTGTTCATGCCCACTATCCTGTGATAGTCAGGAAGCTCATGTCTACTCATGTAGACTCATGAGAGATCTGGGGAATCAAACAGAGGTCTTAATGTTTGCCCGTGCTTAAAATGTGCATTTGCCACATTTGTATATGATGGCTACCCCAACCTAGAGGCACATTTCGACTTACTGTCATGACCAGAAATCCTTTTACATATGAACACAAAGAATACATAGAATGTGTCCCAGAATTTTGAAGGGTCAAGGGACATCGGAATTTGTGCCCCACATATATTTTATTTTACTAAAGGTGGTTTGTATCTGGGTCATGCAGCATTAAGGATAGTGTGAATGGAATCATTCACACAGGCTTTGTTACCATTGAATTGTGCCACTAAACATGAAATGGTGTCCATGAATCTTCCACTTATGTAATAGTATAAATGTTGTAACGCTATGAGGACCATGTGGGGCCCTAACCAAGTCTCCATGATCTGATCAATACATCAGCTTAAAAGTAAATGAAGCCCCACAGTCATATCATCCTATCACAATAATTATCTATAATTAATATCATTATTGATCAAGCAGTAGAAGTCACTGTCTGCATAATACAAGGCTTTTGGGATTTCATGGAAATGCTTTACAACTTAATTATGTTTCCCTAGGATATCATAAGATAATTCAATTTGTTTCACCAATCACTACATGGGTAGAAGGAATATCAGGATTTCATTCCTATGTCACTTACTCTACAGACTTCACTTATAATAATGGAAATCCCATTTTGTTGCATTCATAGAATTACATCTGGTACTTCTTCTGTTGGTTTTTATGGCAAACAAAACAGGTTTATAAGACATGCGCTACTGTAGAAAATGTGTACGTAGCTGTGTTTGCCTCTAGGTCTTTATCATCTTAACTGAGGAACTAGGTGAAGGTCCTGTCTGTAAAGTTGTGTGCCCTGGTTTTGCTTGTGCTTGACCTCACACGTCTATAGCAGTGCAGCTGAAAGTGTGAGCCCTCTATGGATCATGAGGTCTTGTATGAACATGAAGATCTTGCTTTAAAGGATCTGGGGTGAGTCTTAGGTTCACGATTTTCTAATGATGTCCAAGAGGCTCGGAAGCGGGCTTCTAACCACAGGGTTAGTGGCACTGATCTAAATGCTATCCAGTGATAGAGGGTACTAAAATTGGTAACATAGCACTTGGCATCTCCCCAGACCTGGGGTTCCTGACTCCACTCATCATGACACTGCCACCTGCCTCCGGTTTGCGAGCAGAGCTGGGGTTTCAGGAAAACAGAGTATATACCCAGAGAGCACAAATCCCTCACCAGTGGGGAAACAGCGGAGCTCTCCAGGAAGAATTTGCACCTCTTTGCCAGGCTTCCCCTGCTCTGCTGAAATATGAAATAAATGAGGTGGAGTTTAATTTTAGGGTCTACAAACTTGTAATGAGTTCATCATTCCTGCTATCATTTTGCATGGCAGGCTGAAGTCGGCAGACACGTTTTGTGAGAAGCTGCAGGTGAGTTCTGGTTTAATGAAGCACTCAGAGCGGTGAGAACGAGGCCATGTTTGGAATAGAGATTTTCACTTGGAAAACAGTTTCTCCTTTACCTTCCTAGGGATGAGCTCTTGACCTCGGCTGCTGGGGGTTGGGCCCCTCAGCAGAGGGCACAATGTGCCCTGTCCTCAGAGTCGTTTCTGCCAACCCCTTAAACTCCCCCTCTGGAGGTATCCTACATTAGGGCTCAGGAGCAAGGAGACGAAGGCTCTTTTAACAAAGAAAATAAAATCAAATTATTTGGAATCTAAATCAGGCTTTTTACAAGGAGAGGTCTCCTAGCTGTCAGTGAGCAGCTTTCCATAATTCTCAACACTTACCAGACTATCCATGCTTTCTCAAAGCATTTGGGAGCCTTGCATGGATCAGCAGTTCTATCTGCTAAATAATTATAAAAGACATTTAATAACTCTCATCCCATAGTTGACAAGGCACAGAGAAGTCTTTCTATCTGTTATTCTTTCTGCCTTTTACAGACGTGTCTGTTCGCAGCATCAAAGGAAAGCAACATACACACTCACACATGCTAACTCACACACATTTACACACACACACACACATACAATACACACACTCATATACCTACTCTTCTCTCAACACATATACACATACTCTCTCACATACACTCATACACATACACATTCACAGATACACATTCATACACACATTCACATACATTCAGACACACTCACATGTTCATACATACTACATGTGGGTTTGTAATCTTTCTCAGTAACAAATGACCTTCCTAATGAGGTGAACTAGTGAAAGAAAAATCCTCCTTTTCTGTTGCCCATGTTTCCTGAACTCCACATTCTATTTTCTTCTACCTTCTTGGCACAGGAAATGAATCCCATGTAACTTTGGAGGACTTTTAATACGTTCATCTCAAGTTCTTCAAATTTCACATTCCTCTGTAAATCATACAGGCATGACCCAGACCAGTTATTCATTATAAATCCTTTCTTTTCTTTTCTTTCCTTTTTTTTTTTTAAAGAACAGCTTCTGTTTTTCCTCAGTTCTGATAGATTCTACTACAAACTTCAACTAGAGGAAGTGCAGACGACCATAACACTGTTCTCACACGGAGGGTATTTTATTAAGTCCAGCAGTTAAAAATGTACAAAGTTCCTTGTAATAATCCATTCATTCTGTTCTTGCCTGATTCTTGGAGTAAGCCTGCACAATTATTCAAATCCCAGCTTTTAGCTACAGCATACACCTCGCCATGGGGCTATGCCTCTGGAATTTCGCTTTGGTCTTGCATGTCAAATGGAATTAACTCCCGTAAGAAATGTGTGCAAAGACAACCCAAAGTGTCTAATCCTGCTGCTGTCTTAAATTTTTGAAACTCTGAACTGTCATCTTTTTCTACTGCTTTGTTCAAGTTCTCACTCCTGCCTCAGTCCACCCAAGGCTGAAGTTTAGGAAAATTTGCATCTTTATATATTTTTTTTCCAGTTATGTTTTCTCTGAATCTTTTTGCCTGGCCTCTTTATAGAAGGAAAAAGAAAAAAAAACCTTTATTCAAATTCTAAGATAATTTTATACATAGAGGAATTTCAACACAAATTCTCTTTTTCCCAGAGAATTTACAACCTAAACTGAAGGTTCACCATTTAAGTCCAAATAGATATATGAGTGTGTGCGTAAGTGTGTAGCAGAATACTGTAGGAGAGGGGGAAGGAATAATGATATCATTACTTCTTTTCCTTAGACACTCAGCCTACCTAATCACAAAAGCTAATTCTGTCTCGATTGAATCTCAAACGGCATCATCTCCCTGGTGAATACAAGGGCGGGTGCAGTAGCTGGCAGAGTCTACACGGAAGCTGTACTGAGTAGATTAGCTCAGTGAGTGATTTTATACCTTCTTCCCTATCTAGTGAGTGTGTTGTTTAAAACTCTTGAATGCTGGGATGGTCTTCTTCCTACTTCTTGATACGCTAAAATTCACTTCCCCACCTTCTACAAGAGTGCCAGAAATGAGGACCCCAAAATACTCTAATTGTCAGTATTCACGCCTTTCGAGTTCCTACCAATGAACGAGGATGGCTGGTTTGACTCCTCTTGCTCGAGGAGTCCCTCTGACTGTTCATCAGACATACATTCGCAGGATGCAGCCTACATCTTTCAGAGCTCCTCCCCCAGCCTTTGAGCTCCGTCTGATCCTCGTACGCAGCACGCACTTAAATCGCCAGCAGTTGCTCGTTGTGGGTTCCTCGAGGTGTCTTGACTAAGTGGGGTGCGGAGGATAAAACTGGAAGTTGTTGTGGTGGATATTTAATAAGTGGTAAACCGCAGCATTCTCTATTTGAAAGTTAATTAAGGCCACTCGCTGACCGGGCTTCTGCAGAAAACATGTTCATGGTTTAGCCATGGAAACAGTCCCAACAATGCTCAGCTAAAAATGATGACTTTAAGAGATATTTCCAACTGATCATTCTTTTCGTTTGTTTGATCAAAGGAGTTGCCACATAGCCATTGGCTCCTTTGTAATGTTAAGGTTTTTTTTTTTTTTTTTTTTTGTTTTGTTTTGTTTTTTGTATGTCTGGGTAGTAGAAACTAGAATGCAGGTCAGTGTTACAAACTGACTTCATGATCAACTTCATGATTATTTTAACTTTAATTTTTTTTTGTGAGAATGAAGCTATGGAAGTACATGGAGGGCAGTTTACAAGTGTGTAGCATACACATACATTCACATGTATGCATGTGGAGGCCAAGCTCGAATATTGTTCCTCTGATGCCATTTATATAATTTTTTTGAGAATCCAACTCAGGTCCTTCTGTTTAAGCAACAAACCCATACCAACTGAGCTATGTTCCTAGCCCAACAAGAAATATTCTGAGGAAATTTCATAGGCAAAAACTCCCTTTTAAGATAACAACTTCTTATGCTCACTTGGCTCACTTTTTATAAATAATAAGGACTTTAATATGCACATCAGATAGCATGGGACACCCGAGAAGCTAACCCACTAACATTATTAGCCTGTGCTACTCAAACTGTGCGCGTCTGTGGAGCAGCCTTCCTTTAGTGACAGACAATTTAGTGTGAACTGTATTTCTGTGTGCTCACTGTTGCTTCAGGATGAGGTACAGTAATAAGACAACATTTTACTGTACAATATATTACCTTGGCTCAAGTTTGTAAAATGTAAATGCCCTTTGAACATCTGGTGAGTGGATTTCTTGCCTTCTTGAGTGTCTTATTAGTGATATCCTCAGATAGAGCGATCTTCAGAGCAGCTGAGGGAATAGGAAAGTACCAGACAACTGTGAGGAGGGCCCATTGAGGTAGAAGGCTCTCAAGGAAGGGGAGTGACTTCAGAGCATGAGATGCGTGGCTGCAAGCTGTTTTGCACAGAGCCATGGGAATTCTGCTTCTACTCATTCTTACCAGTAGAACCTGCCACCAGCTGGAAGCTCTCATTTGATTTTAAACATTGGACTGACATTGGGGGTATCAGACCAGGAATTCCAAGTCAGTCATTTCCTACCCTTTTTTATTGGATAATTTATTTATTTACATTTCAAATGTTATCCCCTTTCCCAGTTTCTCTTACACAAACCCCCTATCCCATCCCCCTTCCCCTGCTTCTATGAGGGTGCTCCCCACCCATCCACCCAGCCTCCCTGTCCTAGCATTCTTGTATACACCGACATTACAATGAAACAAAGGATATTCCTGGTAGAATCCAGAGCTCAATTCCTACTGTACCTCTGGCAGAATTTGGTAGAAAAACAAAACTGGCAAGAAGGCATAGTGGTGGAGACGTGATCAATACCTCATCTCAGATCTGCATTCAGATTTAACCAGATGGAAGCTGTGTCATAGTCCAAGAGCCTGATGAACTCAGACCTGGATCCAGAACATGTTTCTGTTCAACCTGGGTATGAATTAATCGGACAGAATTTCGACAGAATGATTCCAGCCTCACTGTCCCTATAAGTCATCTCTTCTGGCCTTTTTTTTTTTTTTTTTTTTTTTTTTTTTTTTTTGTATAAGAAAACATCACACACTGATCTCTATCAGCAACAGTTTGGTGTTTCAATTTTCATCACTGCTTACTTTGGATAAAGCTCTGTGCTGCTCTGTCCTGCTCTGCTCTGCTCTGCTCTGCTCTGCTCTGCTCTGTCCTGCTCTGCTCTGCCCTACCATGCCTTGCCCTGCCATTCTTCTCTCTCCCCCTCCCATTCTCCCATCTCTTCTCTCTCTCTCTCTCTCTCTCTCTCTCTCTCCCTCCTTCCAATTTAATTAAAAATGCCCAGCATCAGACCAAGATCAAGTAAGGAAACTCAGGGGAGTCTTCCATGAAGAAAAGGGTCTTCTGGACACCACAGAACGGGCTTTTATTTATTGTCTCGGGGATGACTAAATGAAAGCAGGCAAGACAGTGCAGCAGCCATCCTTTCAAGCCACAGCTAACTTGGTGGAACACCCCATCCCCAGGGCGTGAACAGACCGCCCCTTGGCTGAACATCAGCCCGCTGTCCTGCTGCTAGCTCTCTTGGCCAACAAAAACAAACAAGCATAACAAAAACGTGAGAGTGTCAGCAGACAGCACCTCTGCAGGAGTCCTGCCATGGAGAGTAGACTGGATTCGCAGTCCATACAAAGGCTTGGACAAGGTTTCATTGGCCCCAGTCACTCTGCTCCGCTTTTCTCTTCTCTGCCCTACCTAGCAACTTGACTTCTGCCTTTCGGTAAGGTAGCAAGCTTATGCAGACACAGGATCTGTTTTCTGTGATTCTCCAGAGAAAGAAGTCAATTTTCCCAGAGAAAATGGGTATGGGAGGCGATGAACAATTTGGCTTACAAACAATTACCCAGGTTTAAATGACTGATTTATACCCTGCAAAGCTCAGGCTAAAATCTTCAAGTTCTTCACTGATAATTCGGGGACAGTACATTCCCCTTTCTGATTGTGATGTTTGAGTGAGGTACAGAAATGTGTTATTAACAAGAACTAAATGAAAGGATGTTTGGACAGATGTGAGATGGGTACAGAGCCAAAGAACGTGTTTGAGGGATAGAGAGTCCTGTTGAAAGCAACGTTTTCAAAATTATTGTCAAGTTTACTTTTAGTAACTTTCATAGTAGAAAAGATTGGTAATTCTTATTTCAACTTTTGGGCCTGGATCCAGCACAGTCAGAAGTTCTTGATAAGCCTTATTGAGGGGAGGTAGCTCATTCTATGACTGCTATAGAACAGCTCAGCTGGAAGCCATGTAAGACAGCAACCAACGGGCCATCATGTGATTCTGCAGATGGGTACCTTGCTCAGTATTTAATACTCGTGTTATATGAGTCTCCGGGGAGCATTTAAACAACCAAGCATTCCTCTAGCCTGCCATTCCTTTCCTGTAGGAGATAGTGCTGAAAACAGGGATGTGGGCACCTCTGACCAGACAGACCTGAGCTATCATTGCAGCCACATGACTTTCACAAGGAGTAAAAACATTGGCATCTCTGCAGTTAGTAGCCGCATGGGAGATTTGCCCCATGGGCTGTTTGTCCTGTTGTCTATGTCAGCTACAGGATGTAAAGCATCCCTTAAGGACACTGGAAGGAACAAAGAAGAATAAAATTAAATTATAAAACTTAGGTATGGCGTGCGAGATTTTATCACTACCACTTAACTAAGGGCCTAGCTTACTTTCTGTGGTGTGTGTATGATTGGTTACGATTATGGAAGGCCGTGTTCTTATCATTTGTTTGTTTTTTTAAGTATCATTCTCTCCCTTAACATCGACCTAAGAGCCATCCCAGTGCTATGGAAAGGGCACACAAACAACAAGTTGTGGTACCAGAAAGGCCTGGCCAGAATATGGGACACCTACTCGGAAGATAAAGTGGACACCTCTTTGAGTGCTCACCATATCTGATAGACGGATGTTGTAAGGTTGGACAAGCTTTCCCTTGCCAGTGTCATAACCAAACACAGCTCTTATCTGCCATGAGAAGAGAAGCGACATTCTTCTGTGGCATGGAAGCCAGAAAAGTACCCAGTACTTGTGGACAGTTTCTGAATGTGTGACCAACAGGGATGATGGGTAAGGTTGGAAGCAAGCTAAAGAAACAGGGAGAAGGAGTTATATAAGCTCTGCAAACATAGTCTTCATCTATAAAGTGGGCTAGAGCTCCCCGAGTGCTTCAGCTGTGCTGGATGAATAGGGCAAAAATCTGGGTCCGAGAGAGGCAGTCCTGTGAAAGGAATGCTGTTTAAAAATAAGAGGAAATGCATAATCCTTGTCTTTGAACAGAGCCAGTTCTCTGCCTGCCTTCTCCTCCAAGCCTCAGAGGAGGCGCCTCTGGAGTAATTGGCTGTGAGGGCTTGGCATCTATCTGTTGAGAAATAATCTTTGTCAAAGGGCTCTGGGGTGGTGGCGTGAGGCGTTTATTAGTGATCTAAGGCAACAGAAGTTGCCTCTGGTGCTTATTGACTGTTTCTTGCTGGAGGCGCAGAAATACACAGGCTCGGAAGGGTGAGTTACTGTGCTTGCTGCTCTCTAGACCAGCGGGGACTTGGCAAGCTCTTGGAGGACATAGTGTCTTGCATCAATCAACACTGACCCCTCTGGCTGAATATGTACAGGCATAAAGAGGCTCCTAAATTAGCCTCTGTTCTCCTTAGCGGGATGGATGGAGGATGAAAAGCAATTCCTCGAGGAGGAGAAAATGTGTGTGGTGCTGAATTGAGCTATGTTTTGAAACCCAGGCCATCTCTTTCTGCCCCAAACAGGTCTGAAATGTCTTCATTTTCCAAGGGCCTATTAAAGAATGGACAAGTATGAATAAAACACTTGGGTACTGGTTTACAGACAGAAATGGAGCAGAGTGGCTAAGGACCCACTGCAGCATTTTCCCTGTGATCTGATCAGGTAGACATATAGGTCCCTTATCAGAGAGGTATGATAGAGTGCTACGTCAGCAGATCACCCAGGAATGTGGTTATTAATGTTGCCATTGGTTGTTAATGTGTATGAGGACATAATTTAGGTGCCTTACTGTACCCAAAGATCCAGTTAAAACTCACAAAATCTACAAAACACATGAAAAATAGTCTCATAGCATATGGAGAGGACAGCCAAGAACAATGTTTTTCTGTGTGCGAACCTTCACCTATTCTCTTTCCCTCCTTTGGTAGCAACAACTTGTCCTTGGCAAAGAAAAGATAGGATGGATCTGTTAGGGGGAGCAAACCGTGGTGCCTCATCATATTTTGGCCTTTCCCCACTACTGGTCTAGTGGTAATAAGCTTAATGTCACATGGAGATCGGTCAGTATTCAAAAGGCTAGCAAGAATAGTAAAGCAATTAGTTCAGCCCAGCTTCCATGTTGTTGTTGTCATTGTTATTATTATTATTGTTATTATTATTATTATTATTATTATTATTATTATTATTGATTGCTGCTCTTTCCATAAGGCATAATCCCAGCATGTGGATACTTGTTCCAAAACCTAAGTAAGCCAGAGAGTTTGGGTAAGGTGAATCTAGGTGACTTGGTACAGACATGCCATATGCAAGTGTCACCACCACACACACACACACACACACACACACACACACACACACACAGGGACAGAGAACTGAGAATATTTATTCCTCAGAATTGACAGGTCTGCTTGGTGTTTTCCTCATTGAGAGGGCTGGGTAGGAGCCTCAGAGGTCTGTGGCACTCTGGATGTCGTTGAGAATGCCATTCTTAATATTTAAGATTTGGGGAACCCTTAGTGTTGGATGCTGTTATGTATCCTTAGCAGATACTAACACATTTCAAGTCTCTTGAATACCTCACTAAATTTATTTCCTATACCCTTTATTTTTGAATGAGGAATTTAAGGAAAATAGAGATGATCTGTTTCCTATGGTCATATAAGAAACATGTGGTAGAGAGCAGATTTGAACCATATCTATCTGATCCCAAACATTTGCTCCTAATATTTTAGCATTCTTCTGACATGGGTATATCTCAGGGATGCTAGAAAGTGAAGATCGACTCCTCATCAACTTATTATGCATTTATTTTTATTTCATGGGTTATGGCTAATAAGTCGATCTGAATCTGAAGAGCAGTACTGACGTTTCTCCTAAACCTGTGACCTCTACACACACACACACACACACACACACACACACACAGAGAGAGAGAGAGAGAGAGAGAGAGAGAGAGAGAGAGAGAGAGAGAGGTGTCATACAAACTCCAGGGACAATTTACATATTTGGAGGAGTGATTACGTGGGATCCACATGACCACATGGGTGCACAGGTGGCCACATGGAAAAGACCAAATCTGAGGAAATTTTGACTTTTAGAAAGCAATAAATGAGAGAGAAAATATTGAGTAGGTGTTGCCCAAGGCCCGCGGTTGTTGATTATTCAACATGTCTCATAATGACTAGAGCGCCCTACAATTCCTTCTTCATCCCTTACTATCCTTCGGCTCCCTCCACTGCCATCGTGTAGTACCAGTCTTTTCCACAGTATGTGTATATACGTGCTTCAGTGTGTAAATCAGGTCTAAGCGAAATACATTGCATTTGGCCAAAGGCCAGTACAAAATTTGGGAGGAAAAAAAAAAGGAGATATAGCACAATTTCTGGAATAAGAGTATCAGAACAGAGCAAAATCCGAAATGATCTGGGGTTTGAAAAAAACAATATTTGTTATATTTGAACTTACAAAGAGCTGACTGAGCATTAAATACTTCTTTAATGACGGCTGCAATAGAGTTGACGCGACTGGAAGGTGTAAGAAACTATTCGTGTAAATCATATCTCTGTCTTTGATTTTAAACTACAATGTATGCTAAATGAAAATAAATTGGAGGAAAGGAAAATGAAACATTAAAATATAAATATGCATAATTTCACCATGACAAATGTCCACATGGTTTGAGAGTAATTTTCTGGTTTTATTTATTCGCAAATGCACATAGATATGCACACAGATATACACACATATACAAAGCACTGCTGATTTTGTCATGCCAAACTCAGATATAAAAAAGTCAGGGCCATACTCTAACCTATTAAAACTTTTATCTTGCTTATCTGAAACCCTTTACTGGTCTTGGTACTACTTCAATCTTGTCTACTCTGTACATTTTCCTTGACTTAGACATTCAGCTTGTTCAAAGTTCTTACACTTAGAAGTTTCTTTTTAAATACTTAGCCTCATGAAAATAAGAGTCCTTTAGATTACTCTTCTAGCTGAACTTGATGCCCAGATGTCACAGATCCAGCAATGGTTGCATAGACTTGGACCCACGGCAAAATCACAGCAGTAGCAAGCACAGCATAATAATCCCCGAAACTACGAAAGCCACCCTTCTGTGACAAATTCCAACTCCCTTCCCTCAGTCAGAGAGCAGAGCCCTCTGCTTACCAAGTAAGGGTGACAGAGGGAGTGAGCATGCCTTAACCTGTAAGGCACATTTCTGAGGACACTTGCCCAGTCCTGAGCCACACCCCTTGCTCTGTCTCCACCGAAGCAGAGAAACAAATGATTGGAGAGGAGGCTTATGTCTAACACCAAGGGTCACTCCTCTGCCTGAGTGCTTTCAGCCGCACAGCCATCAGCAGGATGTCCAGGCTGGGACTTGCTCCCCCATTGTTCGGCCAGTAGCCTCACAAATAATCCCCAGAGCCCTGTTCCCCATCTGTTTTTGTTGATGCGTGCTGTGTCTCTACCATATGGTGCAATCAGTCCCTGTCTGCAAAGTCCTCCCGGAATGCCTTATGAGGCACCTTGTCCTTTATCACAGGGCCTCATGGGATGCCTGTTGGGCTCAGCCTCTCCAGATCTCCTTCTTTGAGACCAAAGGGAATGTCTGGATCTTGTAGATTACAGGATACAAAAATCTGTGATTTTCCTCTTCTAGCTAGGTGGCATCACCAGACTGTTTATATGTGGGCACCTCTGTGATGTACTGGTTGTGATAAGGTCAACTTCTGCCAGAATTAGACCTGTTAAATCAATCAAGGACCAAGAAATAATGGAGGAGGGTTTAGGAAACATTTGTAAAATTTGTAATGACTTAATGCATATTTTAAATCTTCTATATTTTCACCCCTCTATTAAAATTATAAGTTATATGAGCATCATGCATATGCAGATGTCTGTGGAGGTCAGGAGATGAAGTTGGTGCCCTTCAAGTTCACGGGCAATTGTGAGGCACACCATGTCAGTGCTGGACCCTCTGTAAGAGCTGTAAGTGCTTTAATCTCCCAAGCAACCCCACATCCAAGCTAATGAAGGACTTGAGGTCCGCAAAAACGTTCTAATATCATGTTTCTTGAGTCTGAAAGAGTTTTCAAATGAAAATTCTAGATTTGGTGATTTTGGCTTTTCCCTAAGCTTGTGTTTGTTACCCACACAGAACAACTTTTAGGAAATCAACAGCAAGACATCCAGATCCAATTTTGGTGATGATTTATGAGGTTTGTTAAAATTTCACATCTCTACTCCCATTCTTGCTCAATGTTTAAAATAGTTAACACTCCTTGCAACTGTTACAGAAGTGAGCAACTGCGGGATGATGTCACAGGTGAGACAGGTACAAGATAGAAGGAGGCCTGTCATTGGATGAGAAGGGAGGATGGGCAGAAGAAAAGGTTGAAGGAGGAAGAGGAGACTGGGACGGAAAGGAGGAGACTGGAGGGAGAGAGAGAAGCCGGGGCAGGATGATGGATGCTGATGTAAAGACTCTGCTCTGTGTATTTACAGGTTGTTATCAATGTTCTTAAGGGATGGATGGTACTGGGCTTTGTATGTTTAAGTGGGCAATTATATCTTACCAATTGGGTCAAAGATTATTGTGTTGTGCGTTCTTTCATGTGACGGTTGGTTTGAGTGTAGAAAAGTGTGCGGCGGCAGGAGACACTGGGCTGCCGCGAAGTTGGGATGTGTTTCCGCCAAGATATCTAGGAGACATCTTGGGGCACTGAGGTGTCAGACCTAGTGGGGTAAAAGACCATGATACTTTTTTTAAATTTTTTATATTTTTACAACAACAAGCAACAGCTGTTTGAGACTTATGCAAACTGAAAGAGCCTGTTCTGGAAGAGAAAGAAGTTTGCCGCCAGCTCATCAGGGGAGTGAAAATTATACAATTTATATCATTAGAGTAAGAGTTGGCTTGGGGGAGGATGCTGCCACAAGTCTGACATTATGGCTTTACAGGGTTCTGCTAAAGCCATAATTGTATTTGGGGGAGATTGTTAGAGTAACACATTGGCTAGAAAGATACTTAACCGTTTAATTAATATACTTAAATACAAATTATTATCCCCTTATGAAATAATATTTTTATTAATTCATTGAATTTCCTACAGTGTGTTTACATCATGCTTTATTTCCCTTCTAAGAACTTTCATACCCACTCTCCCTACCCTGACCTTCCTCCCCACTCAACTTTAAGTTTTCTTGTTTTCCCATCAAGAACAGGTTTTGTTTCTCATAAAAATGTTAATAAGACTCAGCTGTTCCCTCTTCTCAATGTTCAAAGCTCATTTGGGCTTCCTGGGAGCTGGACACAGTAGTTTGGTGAAGTTCTGGACAAGCTTAGTCTCTCTCAGGATTCTGTTGTGCCAACTGGTTAAGTGTACGTTTTTCATTACCTACCCAGACACCAGTTATGAACCTATTTCTTTAGGCATTGAGACTTTCCTTCCCCTCACTCACTCCTACCACAAACCCATGCAGGTGAAATATCTCTGTTTTTATGAATGGTAAGAACTGAAGGAGCAAAATTGTTAATGTATCTTCCCTGGGCTCCAAAGTTGAGTGGGATTTTAAGCTACACATTTAAGACTAAGAGTTCATCTCTTTATCTACTCTTGTTAGTAAGCATATCCATATCCGAATGGTTATGGTGGTCAAATATAGTGTGTGTACCACAGAAGCATGCCTCCTTCTCACAAGGCATATTCTTTTCAAGGCATTATTTCCAGCTACATTTTGCTTTTGTTCTCATTCTTAAACACGAGATAGAAAGGAAACCCTTTGAAAATAAAACTATGAAGCAGTGATGGTTAAAAGAACAAACAAAGAAGAAAACAGAGTCATGGCATTTGAAATGATAAATAACAAAATTATTTGTGGGATTCAGTTGGGAGTGAATTATTTATACTTTGAGGATTTAGGTTTCTGTTAATGAAGATAAGTGGCAGATAGTTTTTGAAAGAAACGTCTGGGGGGATTACATGCTTTGCTACTAAAGTTTTCTTCCTCAGTGATATATACATACATGAGAAACCAGCTCTCTGTAGGAAATAGTGAAAAAAGGTTTGTTGTTAGAAAACCGCACCTTTAGACAGTGTAGGGAAGGGCAGGTGCATTAGAACAATCAACACAGAAGGACAATCAGTGCCATCAAAAAAAAAAAAAAAAAAAAACCAACTTGATATGTTACTGACACAGTTTACTTCTAACACTTATGAAATAATAAAAAGGCAGATATAAATACTTCCTGTTACATACATTTACTTCAGAAATTTAATTAAACATTTTCCAGGTATCTTCAAAAATGCTCTGTACTGTCAGAATAATTTTCAGAAGACCATATACACTCCTGAGTCCTTGACCTTGAGATGTCTTATCTTGTCTAGTCAATCAACCCACAGAACTTACTTTTGAATTTCTGTTCCTATCCTCATACCCTCTCATTGTAAAAGAGAATTGGACATTTTTAAAAAAGTCTTGTCTTGCTTCCGTGTTCCAGACTTTTCTTTTTTTTTTTTTTTTTTTTTTTTTGCAGGTTCAGGTACCATTTCAAATAAAGCAACAGGGACTGATTTTTTTTCTCAGGTCACTTCAGTCTGTAGACTGTTTTGATCTCCCAAATGTCTGCCCTTTGGTGATTCCTTGTCGCTTTCTCCACATACCTTGAGACAGTGGCCAGGTTTTGCATGCATAGCAAAACCCAGGGAAGAGCATTTGGAAGCTCTGAAAACTCCCCTATTTGTTTACTAATGGCAAAACAATGCCTATGTGGGCAAATGTCTACTCTTTCCTCAGGATTACACTGTTGCTAGCTTTGCTTGAGGGGGCTGCCCTCCTATAAGAATAAATGCATACTTAGGATAATTTCTGTGACCTATTTACCTCCATTTAAAATCCACCTGTTTAATTCAAGTTCCATTGTTGCTGATCCCTCTCTGTCACTTAGTCATCCTACTCCTGTGTCCTCATGAGTGTTACTCAACTGTAGCTCTAGCTTTCAAGACCATCCCAAGAATGTGTTTCTTCTCTAGCGGGTACCCAGAACTCCATCATGCTTCCATAATCTAGTATAGCATATAGGATAGCAGATAAATTTGGTAGGATTAGAAAGAAAACAAACTGTTCTGTGGACTCATTACTTTAACTTAAGAGTGAGCTATTCAGATTAAAAGATCAAAGACAATGGGTTTATTTAAGTCTAAGAAGTCCTGTTGAAGCCTTCTGAAGAATCCTCATCATTTTCCTGTGGAAGGAAACCAGAACTATCCATATTTTCCAAGGTTGATTCTAAGAGCCCAGTGAAGCTCTCCCTACTCACCCAGGTCAGAACATTTTCATCAGAATAAAAAACTAGATAGGTCAATGGTATATCTCCTAGGACCAGGACAATTCGGGTATGAAATCTTCTCTAAGCTTTTCATTAATTTCTCTCTACACATGTGGAGAACCTGTTTTGCTAGAAGCAGAGAGAGAGAGAGAGAGAGAGAGAGAGAGAGAGAGAGAGAGAGAGAGAGAGATGGCTGGCTAAGGCATAGTGGCTATATCAGTTGCTTACTCTCCCTATGATAAAATACCATGACCAAAAGCACCTTTCAGATGAAATAGTTTATTTTGCCTTACAGTTCCAGAGGGAGTGTTTGTAAGTACAGGGAGGCATGACCTAGCATGGTAGCCAGATTAGGAAGCTGGGAGATCATAGTGTCAGCTACACACACAAAGCAGAAAGCAAATTAGAAAGCCGAGCAAGGACATCAACTCTCAAGTCCAGTGATATGCTTCCCACAATTAAGGTTCCATAACCACCAAAACAGTATTACCAACTGAGAACATTTGTTAAGACACAGCCTGAGTCTGTATGAGATATTTCTTAATCAACTCACCACAGTGATGCAAGACCTTATTTATAATAAGAAATGAATGAATACATACATACATATACATACATACATACATACATACATACATACATACATATATACATACATATTGGATGGTATCTCAATAAACCCTTTTTTTTCAACTAAATTAACTGTTTCAGGCAAGAAAGCTTTTTGCATACCACAGATTTTTAATACTATATTCTGAACCACGTCAAATGCTTCCCTTTCTCACAGGTGTGCAGTTCTTCACACTGGATGAACTTACTGAGAGGTCTAATACATGATACTAAATTGAAAGGTTCTTAAGCGATATGACATTTTCAATTACTTATTCTACAATGATCATGTATGTTTGTGTTCTTTTCTGTCTGCTGGAATGGGCTGAATAACAAGGAATAAAAAAAAAAGTTGTTTTCCACAGCACCTATATTTCCATGGCGATGCAGACAGTAAACAGACACGGAGTTAACAATCAGAATTCACGCCACACTAGTACTACAAACCAAACACATCTAGAATTTCTGAATTTTAGTACAGTGTACTTATGTGTCACACCATCAGTATGTGGGCCAGCAGGAAGGGAACTGACTATATTTGGTCTCCGATTTTCTGGACCGTATTTTGTCAGTTAGAATTGTATCGGCTTGCCTTGTTTGTATGTTTGGTCTTCCTGGCCCAACACTCTGGCTGAGTACATTCTTCCTGTGGGAGACAGCATAGGTGCAAGTGATTGAATCAGATAGAGGCTGCACCAATAAGCCATCATCTCTGTTTCTGTCACACCTTTTTTATTCTCATTTTGTAGAAAAATGTGGTTCTGAAAGAGCTACATAGGTCCACCAAGAAGACAGTGACTCTCGAAATCTACTTCCTTCTGCTCTTTTATCAGGTTCTTAAAGGTGCTTTGACCTCTGAACTCTGCTGTACTGGGGACTAAGCCTCTAGCACTGGAAGCTATGGAGGGCGTGCTCAAGTAATAGAGGAAACTTTATTGTAGCCAGAACCAGAAATGATTCAAGGTACCACAACCGAAACATTAGCTAGTACAAATTCTCTGAAGAAAGTAAAATAGACTTGGGTAGTTCCTAGAAAGCCACGAAGAGTAGAATCTTTAGATGAGGCTGAATGCATTTCAGACAATGCAGTGACCAGTGACAGAGGGACCAGTGAGAGCACAGGAATACTGTAGACAATGGAGTCAGTGAAATGGGTTCTCCGAGAGCATTCCATGATGCATTACTTACTTTGTAAAGTCGCCATGACGCAATACATCACGAAAGGAAGTTAAGGAGAGCGGGATTTATATTAGATCATGTTTTGAAAATGTAGTCTGCCCTGGTAGAGCAGTCAATGTTGTATGAGTTTGAGGTGGCCACTCCACATCCACAGTCAGTATGTCCCCTTTAACCTCTCTAGAAACGTACTTATAGGAATGTTCAGACGTTCATCTCCTAAGTCCTATAAAGTTGTCAGTTGTATACTAACTGTCACCTATAGGGGCACCTGTAAACATTAAGAATACTTGATCAAAAAATTATTAGTCCTGCTGGGCTTGGAATATATGCTTGCAATCTCTGTACTGAAAGACTGAAGCAGGAAGATTGGGAGCTCAAAACCAGCCTGGACTGCATAATGAGATCCTTTCAGAAAAAGAAAAAGGAATGTTCTTAGCTCACATACTGATAGGGTAAGCAGTCGATCCTGAGGTGAAAAGGTGCAGACATTTTTCTTCCCAGGGGTTTCTCATACCAAACAGATCTCCTGTCCCCTTTCCTTTGCTTATTCTCACTCTTAGGAGAATTTTTGTAGATGTGAAATAGCAACATCTCTGAGTGTCTCTGACTTGATAGAACCCTTTTCTCAGGGATACTGGGTCCTTTGCACCAGGAGACAGCCCTGATCTAACCGTAGAGGTGTGGGTTGTACCTTTGGGAAGTCTGTAATTAATACAGGACAGGGTATGGAAAAATGAAAATGGGGAAACCTTATGATTTCCACCAGGGTCGTCACAAGCAAAGCCACTTACAAGTGTTTGAATTTTATCACTTTGGAGGCACAAAGGTGTTGGATGCTTGAAGTGCCTGTAATTATGAGGACTTATGCACTTCTTTTTGAAGTGACCTTTGATCTTTGTCCTGTGTGGAGAAAAAAATTGTCTAAAATTGGCATTTAATTAGCCAGGTTTCCTTTTGTCCCCATCTTTCCATAGATGTAAGGAAAAGAGAACTATGATTCTATTTTCAGACACACGATAAAAGCAAATCGAAACGTGGAGATGCTTTCTCTGGGTCGTGGCAACACAGCTCCAGGTGCACCTTGCCTTCTATTAAAAAATCACCAACCAAACAGATGAAATCTACAGCTGGAAAGTCACACCGTGGCATCTTTAGCAAGAAAGAGGTTGTGTCCACACGAGACAGAGTATTAGCTAGCAGAGCTCAGGCAAATGGTATGCGATTTTCTGAAAAAGTTAATGTGGCAGTGTTTATTCCACACGTATTTGTTAGCAAGATAACTTCAGAGCAGTGATCGGGATCTGGGACACCTTGCTACCCGTTTCCTGAAACTGCGGTCCCTTTGGTGTCAGGGGCAACGACACTTGGCGCTCTACAGTCAAAGTAGTTCACCATGTTTGTCTCCGGTGCTACCTGGAGGGAGGAAGACTTCAGCCCTGAGTCCTAAAAACCTTAGTTGGACACCAGCTGCCAGCAACCTCCAAAGAAGAGAGCAGACTGCCCTGCCTTAAGAGAGCTTGCAGCTCACGAGAGGTGCAGGTTAGAAACCTCTTGGGTGGTTCAATCAGAAGCCTTGCGTCTTTCCACCACGTGCTGCTATTGTGCGGCAGAACACATGCTGCGAGGAGACAAAGAGGACACGCGTTTATTTTTGAGCATAGGACTTAGGAACCACTTGGGAAGAATATTCTTGATTGAGAACCAAAACATTCTATGATGCTTAACAAACCTGCAAATTGAAAAATCAGCATCGGCCTGTGCAGCCAGGAGGCAGAAGAAGGGCCCATACCCTGGGAAAAAGAAAAAAACCCAAACTATTCCTTAAATGATATTTGTATGCATTTGCAAAATTACCACTTTCTGAATCAAAATCGCAAGCTGTTTTCATCTGAGAACATATGTTGTGCCGTTAGACAGTAACTCCGCCCGCCGCTGTCCGTGACATACCCCGCCGCATCGCATAATGGACAGTCCTGCAAAGAGAGGCGCCTCAGTTCAGTCAATGCCCCTGTAATAATATTTTAAAATAAATGATATGCATCATTAAATCACCAAGGATGACTAACTCAATTTTAGAAAACCCACAACTCCAGCAATCATAGTTACAGCTCTGATTTGAATATTTTCACTTTCACCTGAGCAGCCAGTGGGAACCAGTCAAGCAGATTCCGCATCCAGGCAGAGGAAGGCTGCGTCTCCCAGGAGTGGGAGGAAACCTGTGATTATGTAGTTACAGTAACTCACGAGATGCCCGAGTCTGCCTGGGCTTTTCAGGCTCTCCCTTCTTCCCTTCTTGCCTACTTATTTACATATCACCGGCATCCTCTTTGTAAAGTTATTTTAAATAATTTATTAGATTGATCTTTTTAAAATTCTACCGTGGCTAAATGTCATAAGGAAAAAAAAAAAAAAAGGACTTTCTAAACTTACTTAAAGGTTTCTGGTTTCTACTGGAGTAGGCCAGTTACCTGCTCCACTGCCGATATTCTAAAAATACCTTCATGTCCGTACTATTATCCATTCTTCACGTCCAATTGCTCTGTTATGGTAATAGTCAGAGGCACACCATGCAGTAATTACTTACAGCTGACTGAAGAAAAGAATATTCAACTCCCCCACTGCTCCACTAGAAGGTCTTTATGCTCTATTAACTCATTCCTGTTTATTAATACTCTACTGGTAATTCAGACTGCTGCCTCTTAGGTTTGTAATGGGAGGGCTATTAAACAGCCATTACTGACCATATGGGTTGGCGAATATTTGTTGTGTCCCCCCTTTGGTGGACTTTTCCCCCCTCCTTTCAACTTGTTCTTTAAGAAGCTATATTATAAACTAATAAAAATATCGTTACATCTGCATGAGATTAAGAAGCTTGGCAATTTCTCCCTTAGAAAATGTGAATTTAGTCCCAGATTGTCAGTGATACCTAGGAAATGAGATGGGGAAGAAGGGAGACCTGGGAAGCTCGTTCTCTGGTGGGAGCTCTGGACTTGGGGAGACACTTTAGATCGCATGCTTTCTAACTCATCTGTTTCCTTTTACTGATGTTGGGCAGCATTGGACTGTCTTTAATCACCTCCAACCTTTGAGACACAAATGGATTCATTGAGGAACCCAAGTCTAACACTAACTTTTCTTTCTAATCCCCCCAAGCATTTGCAATTATTCACTTTCAAAGTTAAGGCTTGGTGCCTTCTTCTTCAGTGTGCAGGTATGTGAACCTGGGAGGTGACAAAGCCCCTCCTGGGACAGGACGGCATGAGTAATGGGTTCAAGTGCAGCAAGCAGGTGGTAAATGATGATTATGCTAATAATATGTGTGCCTGCGTTGTAGGTAGCTAGCCTGGCTGTGTTGCAAATGCTATACACATTTAAAGGCAGATACATCTTTGAGGTCCAGAGGAGCCCGGAACAAATCTCTATGGAAAAGTTATGATCATCCAGGACCCAAAACAGGTTAATCACTTCATTGTCAGCTTTTTCACAATGGAGGCCGAGGCTGTGGGTCTCAGCCTAATTTCCTTAGTGCTCTTGGGTGTTTCCTCTTCCTTCCTTCCTTCCTTCCTTCCTTCCTTCCTTCCTTCCTTCCTCCCTCCCTCCCTCCCTCCCTCCTCCCTCCCTCTCTCTCTCTCTCTGTCTCTCCTTTCTTTCCTTCTTTCTTTCCTTTCTTTCCTTCTTTCTTTCCTTTCTTTCCTTCTTTCTTTCCTTTCTTTTCTTTCTTTCTTTCTTTCCTTTCTTTCTTTCTTTCTTTCCTTCCTTCTTTCTTCCTTCCTTTCTTCCTTCCTTCCTTCCTTCCTTCCTTTCTTTCTTTCTTTCTTTCTTTCTTTCTTTCTTTCTTTCTTTCTTTCTTTCTCCCCTTCCCCTCTCTCTCTCTCTCTTTCTTTCTTTCTTTCTTTCTTTCTTTCTTTCTTTCCTTCTTTCTAATATGGAGTCATCATCTCTGTCCAAATCTTTCTAACTACTTAATAAGCAGATAAAATCTTGGGGTGGGGAGTGGTCTGTACCTCAGGTTCTACCACTTAAATTGCTGAAGAAAGAGGGTGGCTTGAACTCAGAATTTCAACTAGCCTGGGCCCAAAGAAGTGAGATTCCATCTCACAGGCAAAGGAAACAGACCCCAAACACCAAAGCAAACAAACAAGCAAAAATAATAGAGGTAACACCCCCACCCCAATTTACAGCTTGCTCTGAACTTGTCTCCTTCCTGGGCAGGCAAGAGAATTGAGTATGTGTGCTGTATGTCTGGCAGGTGAATGCAGCTAATTTAGCACCATCCAGTGTTACCTGGTGGCATGGCGCTAGAGTCCTTTTTCTCCCAGGTACGTTCTAAATCCCTGAAGACAGGAGCTATATTTTTTTAAGTCTGTCTTCTGTTTGTCCTTGCACCTAGCTCAGTGGTAAACATCCAGCTGGAGTTCAGTAGAAGTCATAACAACCCAATGGAAATATGTAGCATAAAGAAGGACCCGATCGCTGACTTCCATTACTTCATTGTGTTTGTTAAGAGCTACATATAGAAAAGCGATAATAATAATAAAAAAACATCAAAACAAAATGCCAAAATAAAACCTCAAAAGCTTGGCTAAGTGGATAGCCAAGCACAGCCCATAGTTAATGACCAAAGACTTCTCAATGAGATTTAATTTGTTGAGCCAGAACCTAACACAAACTTTTTGTATAGCAGGTCTCTGCCAAGAGGAAAATTTCAGAGGACTTAACTCCATTCAAGCCTTTCTAATAGAATCTAGAATCCCTGACTACAAGGGGGTCTGTTAGACTCTGATAGGAAGAGAGGGACTGCACAATGAATCTCTCTAATGGGACCTCTAGTGATATAGGGCAGCCTGATACCAAAGCAGATCCAGCCTGGATGAGAATTCCCTGATGATGATGTGAAAGGTCTGGGGGTGGCTGGCCTGCTCCCGAGTAGAGTTTCTCCATGTGTGAAGAAGGTGGCAGGCACCCGAGTTCAGCTACTGACGTTGGCTTCAAACATTTTTTGTTATTGTTTTTAAAGCAGAATTATTTTTTTTCTGGCAAACCATCACCCAGATCACAGGAGAACAGCTCCAGCTGATGCTCCATTGGGAAGCATGGTGCACAATGATAACTCAGCTGCTAAGGGTGAGGGCTTCCCTGGGTTCCTCAGAGCCACTCGGGGAAAACATTTTCAGGTCCAAACTCCTTCGGATACAAAAGTGTGGTCCGAATAGATAATCCCAATTCTATACAGTTTACTCCAGCACTGTCTCTTATTCTACTTTCTTTCCTCTAGCCTGATTAAGATAATTAACAAAGTTATGTATGCCCCATATTGTTTTGCATATATATATGTGCATTTTATTTAGGTATTCATAGACATTACAAATGAGGTCTACTGACATCTTTCATAGTTCCCTCCTTCCATGTATCCATGTGGGTCTGGGTGCTGAGGATACTTAGACGGTACTCTCTTAACAGATTCTGATCTACAGTGCTTGCTATGAGCCTTAGTCAATATAACATGATTCAATTCTGGAACTCTATTTTTTTAAAGATAGGGTATGGTATCCCAGGCTAGCCTCAAACTGTAGAGCATCCTGTTATAATCTCCCCACTGACTGCTGAGATTAGAGATCTATGCTATCCACTGGGCCTTTATTTATTTTCTAGTAGAAAGTGCATGTACTAAGCAAATCTGCCATTTTTTCCACCCCTAGGTTCCTAATAATCATGAGGTATTTGTAAATGCATATATGAATGATCGTATAATATTTGTGTCCTATGCCTGGTTTGATTATTTACCATAATTTTCCCAGTTTTATCAGTGTTGTAAATGGTGAGGTGGTTTCTTTTTCTGAGTGTGTGTGCATGTGTGCATATGTGTTCTAGCATGTGCGTGTGTGTGTGTTTGTCTGTTTTTCTGTCTATATTGCCTACCCGTGACAATAGATTGTCATTGTCCTTAGAAAGTCACTATGAATAGGTGTGTATACAACACCAGAGGTAATAGGATATTAAGGGTTCTCTTAACAAAATTGAAATGGTTTTAAAGTCAGATGAGCAAGTCAAAAGGATTGTAGTGTATCTTAGTGCTTTTGGGCTGTGTGAACTGAAAAGCCTTGACTAAGCTCTCAGGCACTTGCGACTCAAGGTATATATTATCAAATGCCAGCAATTCAGTTCCCAGGTCTTTCCCTGGTTTTCATGCACAGCCCACTCATGACATCCTCACTTGGTCTGGCTTTAATGCTCACTTTTGAGGAGAGAGAAGAATACATGTATCTCTTCTTTTATGTATGGCCATTAATGTCCTTTTGGACACTATATATTCATGACCTAATCTAAGCCTTCCTGGGATACTTGCAAACACTACAACACTGGGTACAAAGCTTTGACACATGTATTTGGGGCAACAGGAGCATTTGGCCAATGTGGCCCTTGAATAAAAAGAGATGCTTCATGGCGTTGAATGGCAAATGTGGGGTGGTTGTGTTCAGCTAAGTCAGATGTTCAGAGCCAGAGTCCTGGTACTGGTTTGAGCTCCACCTAGGTACTTGTTTCTTCCTGGTCTGGATCACAAAACTCATTTTTGCTTAGTTAAGAGGAACCAACAAAGGAATACCATTGTATGAGTTTTGGAGGCAAGTAAATACATTGATATCCTTGAATTCTTTTTCTAGTAGAGGCAGCAGAATGGCTGGATGTGATAGGTAATATGGTATAAAATTATAAATTATCATTTGTATTTGAGACCAGATCCTTCTACTGATTCTATATGTTAGGAACATATCAGTCAACCTTTCTGGAGCTTGTATCTCTCTCTGTAAAATAGCTCTCTGGAGCTATGATTTGCTTCAGAATCTTGTTTGACTTTGCTGGGCTCCTAAGCAACAACAACAATAACAACAACAACAACAACAACAACAACAACAACAACAACAGCAAAAATCTATCGCTCTTCATATAGCAACCCCAAGTAAAACTGCATTAAAATAAAACAAATGAACAAATAGTCATATGCGTAAAATCCTAATATGGACCCAGAATTATCAATTAGGCTGCATGACATAAACATTTACTGTTGATATCAATGAAAACTCGAGATAATTTAGCAAAAATGCTCCGAAGCCTTGTAAATATCATCCAACTGTGACTCGGAACGGTGGAACTTCCCCACGGGTGGGAACATCTGGGCAGGACATAGGCTTGATTTCACAAATTCCCCAATTCGACACACACTTGCTTTGCGTCCTCCATATTTCATTGTTTGATTAATAAACACATATTCTGTTGTTACCAGTGATTTACTTGATAAATTTATAATTCAGTGCATCCTTAAAGGGGAATTGGCTACATAGGTAATCCTATGTTATTTTTAATACAAAATAAATAAAAAGAGAAGTCCCTGAAGTGTTAACAATCATACCAGGGAGGGACGGTGTGTATGGTAAAAAGATAAATTGCTTCAGATGACGGACGTGGCTAAGGGATAAAGGCTCCTAGTGTAGGTAGAGTAAGTATACGGGTGGGAGTTGAGGATAAGGTGAGGAACACCTCAGGCTACTATTTATTGTATTGCAGAAGAGGTGGGAATCACAAAAACAATGTAAGTGAAAATGGTGATTTAGATAAAAATAAGAGGGTTCTGAATTCAGGAATAATCCAGGTCTATTCAGAAATAATACTTATGTGAGTGACCAGTGGGACAGTGGCAGGATAACTTCTTCCAATGCAGGGCTGTGGTGAAGAAGGGGCAATTCAATAATTGAGTGAAGAATTTCAGAAGGATTCTAGGCTTAAAGAAAACATTTTCACTGGTAGAATCACAAAAGGGTCCTAAAAAACGGAGAAAAGACAAAAGCAAAGTAGAGAAAAGCTGGAGGAGAGCAAAAGACAGAGCAGTATATCACAGAGATGGGTGAGCTTCGGAGAGCCATGGTGAAGGCAGAGATCAGGCAGATTCTCTGTCCTGGAACTTGAGAATGGGGAGGCAGGACAGAAAACAAAGGTCTGAAGAGGAGAGGGGAGGATTGAAGAGTTCTTGTGGAAATAATAATAATGATAATAATAACAAAGATGAGGGGAACACAACACTTGTTCAATATGGAAAATAAAATACAGTTTATTTAATTGTTGTGTAGTAAGCTTACAGTTAAACCTACAAAGTCAAATGTGCAGCAAATTGCAACTGTTTCACGTGTATGACTCTCCATTTCCAGATGCCATTCTCCAGTGAACGATAATGCAACACCAGTCAACCCAGTGCCTGACTCTGCCTCGCTCTGTCTCCACTTCCAGAACTTTGGTACTACTAAATGACAGAGGTGGCTAAAAAGGTAGATGTATGCCATTGGCTGGCACCTCTCATGTTGGCACATGCCAAACCTTGCATCCATAGCACTTCTAAGGCTTTTCTTGTTCTCATCTCTGAGGTTGCCAGGCCCTCCTAAGTCTTCCCAAAAGTCCTTTCTTTCACTGGAGCATCGTACGACTTAAACAGTTCTAGAGGGGGGAGAGTGAAAATGTGAAGAATGTGTAGGACAACAGAGTGCTGTCTTCTCAATGACTGGCCGTCTGCCTGCAGTTTTGCCATAGCTCTCCCCTGCTCTTAGACAACACAAATGTAGCTGAGTGTTTTGTCTCCCTGTCCTTCCTCTCTTCATCAGCTCATTCCCAAGAAATAGCACAAGTAAGGTGAACCTGTTTCTAAACTTCTTTTCTCTTCTCCAGCTATTTTCTTCCATTTTTCTATTCTATTCCCAACTCCAACAAAACATACGTTTTATAATTTTCCACCTGTGTTTATGAGTCTTACCAGTATTTGGTCCCCGTTTCAAAGTGGTGAAAATAGTCCTTGACATTTGGAATAATCAATTGAAAATTCAGAATTGGGAGATGATCAATACCATCACGGCTATAACAATCCTTGGGATCTAGGGAAAGAGAGAGGAACTGTTGTGTAGTCTGTGTTGCTTACACTGTAGGTGACCCTTGGGGATTGGTAAAGACTTCTCATATACTCCCAGGCTCGGTCAGAGCACATAGAGCTAGAATGCAGATACTGGGGGCTGTTTCTAATGTTTGCTCACTTCTAACCATTATAAGTGGTGCTTAGGTTCCTGTTTGATTGTCCAATGGGAGACAGTTTGGCATCCTCACGGAAGGTGTATCACTCACCATGGTTAATGATTTCCTAGAGATATTCATACAGGCAAAGAAGAGCCCAAATGAAAATCATTACCCTGGGAGGTGCCAAGCTGCTAGAGACAAGTCCATCAGAATGACTTCCATGATCATTTCTTGTGCACTAATATGCTACTATTAGAACAAAAAGAGCACTGCTCTTTCCTGGGCATGTTATTACTTTTGTAAATTTCCTATGCAATAGTATTTTGTCCTTCAGATGTGCCACAGTAGCAGTAACAAAAATCACAACCACACTTTCAAAAAGCCCTATCCTAATTTTATGTTGAAATTAATATAACTTACATAAGTTATTTCTGATATTTTTGTCTTTCACTTGGGGTTTCGCACCACAAATCACAGATTATTATAGGCTAAATGCAACTAAAACAAATCCAAATAAGATAATCACCATGTTTATCAACTGAAGTATTTGAAAGGAACAAAATATGCAAAGGAAGACCTTCTCTATATCTATAAAGAGAGCCAAAAGGTTCACGATGGATTTCCTCATCAGACCAATTATTGTAAGAAAGAGTTCATATTCTGGGTACTTTTCATTTTATTTTAAATATAATTTTGCATCGAATCTTTGGGAATTTTGCATCATGAACTTCAATCCCACCCACCTTCCAGGCCTTCCATATCCACCCTCTACCCTTGAAGGCTCCCCAAAAGTAAACAAAAGATTAAAAAAAATGAAAATTAGAAACTAAAAAGGAAAGAGGAAGGAAAGAAGAAACAAACAAAGATAGGAAAAGAAAGACTAACAAAAACATCTTCTACTCCTCTGGGCTATGGCTGGCTCCTTTATCTACGACTGCCTTCTGCTCAGGCTCTATTCTATTCCTCTGTCTTTCCCACATCTCCATTACAAATGCATTCTGAAGTAGCATTAAATGTTGCAGTGTGTGTAGAGTATACTCTTTTGTCCAAAATGCTTTACTTGTGAGCGTTCATTGCAATGAGTCCTTAAGCTAGTTTGAGGTTTCTGACTGCTGCTATAACATCAATCTGGATGCTCATAGAGACTCTCAAATATCCTTCTGTTGCCCCTAAGTCATGAGGCTTCTGCAGCTATGGATCCAAAGGACTGACCTCTTCATGTGTTCCAGTACTTCATAGATGGGTACATACTGGGGTAGACCAACTCAAAGCCCTTGATCTGGGCCTGGGTGTAGTTGAGCCAACTTTCCTGCCAACTTTCCTGTGCCCATGCCATCGAGGTCGTCTCTCCCACACACACTGCTGCCACAAGGGGTGGGGCCAGCTCTTCTGTACCCATGCCATTGGGATCAACTCTGCTGAGCCCTCATGACTACCAAGTGGTAGATGAGTGTCAAGAACAGCTCTGACATGCCTATGTCACTACTGGGGAGAATGGGTGGTGCTGATAGAAGGCAGAGACAGCTCAGAGCACCCCTGCGACATCAAACTTGTTTCAGGCTACAGTACAGATCATGGTTATCCTCATAGATTTTGGTGTTAGCATGGGTAAGGGACCCCCACTGCAGCAGGACCATGGACCCAGAGGTAGCAGCATAAGCAACGGATCATCATGGCCTCTGGCGACCGCATAGGCCTCTCACATTACCACAATCACATCATCTCCAGTTCCATCTCTCTTCATAGCCCACACACTGCTGGCCTTTTCTTTCTCTCCCATCTCCACAGCACATATGTGTTCATCTGCACGGGTCATGTGTGGCTCAGGGTTTCTCTGTGTACTTTCTAAAAAATAAAAATTAAGCAAAGATTTCCTTAAGTGGAGACAACATAGTATATTAAGTAACCAAGTAATATTCTGCTAACCATGCACCAACCATCAGGGAAACCTCACACAGGCAGTTTGTAGGATTGTGATCTTCATCCAGTGGATTTTCGGTTAGGATGAATCCAGTTCTACCCTACTTCCTCAAGTTCCTCAACATAGTGATTGCCGCACTTCACTGTTCAGGCAATGAATAGGGACCCGGCAGAAGAGAACACTAGCTCTGTTCTTGGGCACATAGAGGAGATAGTATGTAAAAAGCGAGCTCATCACCTTAAAACTGAAGCATGTGGGACTATGGATTCCCCACGTCATAGGAGAATCTCCTCTGAAGTCTCATGTCACCATCCTGAGACTGTGTCAAGTCAGCTTGGGCATTGGGTATGATTCATTTCTATATTTCCAAAAATGAGTACTAGAAACAAATACTCATGTTAAAAGTAGCTAAGTATAGCATAGTAGCCAAGGAAGTACTGACTGATAGACAAGGACGTGAACCTGGGATGTTCTACATTTCATGAAGGTTATCACCTGTACTTTAAGTTAGATAAATAGGTCAATTGAAAGTACAGGAGACCACAGATGACAGGTGGACAACACAAATGAATCGAGGAATTTCAGGAATTGTTAGCAGTTGGTTTCTATTTCAGTGCTCAGTGTTTTCTATTAGTAGAACAGTTGGTAGGTAAACAAGAGCATCACCGGAAGACGCTACACCGCTAGCTAGATACTTGGAAGACAAAAGTGCAGCGGGAAAATCTGCTATGGAGCGCACATGCTCAGGAGAGTATTTTGTCATTAGCTTACTGTTGGCGCTGATCACGTTGCACAAAGGCTTCAGCTAAAGAAACAAACAAGAAAACTCCAGTGGAAAGTGAGAATGACGTCTATCTAAGGTCACCATGGGTACTGTTGTCTCTGATGCAGCAAGGGAACGTTTTCTGTCTTCTTAGCAGGCACCAGGGTATGCGCTAATCGTCTTGTGTGAGTAAATTACAGTCCTCACTCAAACAAAATAAAAGAGGAGTTTTTACAAGTGACACTGAAGCAGAAAATGGTGGACACCCGGTCAAGAAAATCGTGGAAGTAGGAAACTGGGAGGCAGTGTCCAGTTGCTCATTCCCCACCGCCAACTCTGTGTTCATAGCTGCTCATCTTCTACGTTGACCCACTACACCTATCTTGGGAGATCAAATAGAATTGAAGCCTGAGCTGGAAGTCAACAGATTCCCTAGGGCATGCACCTCTACAAACGTATAGCATGCCAGTTTCTGAATAATCTATAATTTATAGTTTAAGAGCAATTTAAATCAAGCCTATAGTGGCAGATCCTTATAATCCTAGCACTTAGGAGGCTGAGTCCTGGGGGTTGGGGAAGTAGTTGAGGGTGAATATAACAACTGTAAGGCTAGACTAGGTTACATACAGAGACCCTGTCTAATACAGCAACCAAAATGACTACTCACCAGAAAAGATTATTCAGTTATACGAATTGTTTTGAAATAAACATTCAAATTTCATGTTAATTATGATAACCAATATTTTAGTTCCATGGGACCTTATTATTAAATGATATATATGTTCTATATTTTATTTTGAAATAAAGTAATTCAATTCATGATCCTGTATGCTACTAGCTACTTTAGTCAAACTGCCTGACAGTGTTAAAGTCCATTAAAGTGTTGAGTTAGGCTTGGTGTTTGAGCAGAATCAAGAGCATTAAAGCACTGTTTTTGTTAGAAGACCCCAGGGAATTCGGATAATTCCAGATCTCCAAATCTCTAGTAACTTACTGAAAGGAATTCAATAAGTTGAATTGAATTGTATAAACTCATCCTAAAAGATAAATATAAAAACTTCTATCCCACTAAAGACACATCTTGATGACTTTGTAAATGTTGCTTTCTTCTAGGAAACACAAGAGCATGGGAGAAGGCTTTCTCCATAAGGATGGAAAATTAACACTCCTCAGGCAGAGTCAAGAGGGTGTTTTCTCCTCCCCACCCCTGATGCCCAGCAGTCACTGAATGTAGTCAAACAGCATGGTGCTGGTACACGTGCCTGTGCACTGACACCCACACTTTCCTGAGACAGCAAACATACGATGTTCTCAGCTCTTTTTCTCACTCAACCTATATTTTGGAGTGCTCTATAGATCTTTTAAGTATCCCAGGAGCTGAGCGTATGGCATTAGCTGAATGAAAAGAAGCAGATACAGGCTAGGAGGGAGAGTGCCACACCCTTGGGATGATAGGCAAGTGGTCTTCCTAGACTGATGTGTAAATACAGAGCTGTTGACTCATTCTCCATATTAACTGCTCCAACTTAGTGTTAATAAAATGATTGTGGGAAATTTCTTTCTTTTTTGGTAAAGTATAAATCAAGGAGGGCTTTCAGACACTGTAACTCCTCTCCAGAACTCCATTTTGGTTAAATTTCCTTTTCTCTTCATTTTATTTATGTCCATCATTCTTGGCATTATTTTGGGGTATTATTTTATGAAGAAAGCACAGTAATTATCAAAAGTCCCCAATAAGATCCAGGCAAGAGCTGCCTTCACCTTTGTCCATACGCTCATTCTGACATGTTTCTGCCTCTCAGCACTGGAGTGGAGGCATGTGCTTGCCGTCACATGGAGCATATACTGTGAGCACAGCAAAATTCAACAGTGTCAGCTAACGACTAAACCAGAGTTGCGGAAGACGTGTTACAGGAAGACGCTCAAAAAAAAATGTGTAAGGGGCCCATTTTATTTCCAAAGAAAATTTTATTTCAAAGAAAGAATATTTAGCCATATTAGGTTTTTTAAGGAATTACATATGATTAACTCTTTACATTATCTTATGGCAATTATACAGAAATTTCTATTTATGTAAATAAAGTAAATTCATCGTAACACCAGAAAAAAAGTATGTAAAAATGGCATGTCAAATTAGGATATATGCATTTTCAGGGGATGTGATTTTCTAGCTAAACAGATTAGTTTACATTTTCCAAAATAAAAAATAAGTGGAAATAACTATATAAAATGAGGCTTACAGCTGGACAGATCTTCTTGGCAGTGGTCCAGACACTGAAAAAGAAAAGCCCCTCCAGCTGAGGGGAGTATAAGATTCTCGGGACCATTTTACAGGCCTGGCATGGGAAGGAGGCCTTGGAAGGGGCTGCCTTAGCTATGCATCCTGAACTTGACTGCTACCTGAGGACAAGCACAACACAAACCACCCTGTGAGACTCACGCTGAGTGTGGCAGCAGTAGGGAACACTTGCTTAGTAGAAGAAAAACAGCAACATAGCAAAATAAGACGAAGATACCCACATTTTCCGCCCCAGACAAAAACAAAACAAAAGAAAACAAAGAAAAAAAAACATAACAGAGAGTAGGAAATTCCCAACTAAAAATCATGCGGTTGACTCTGGTATCGCAGTCATTGCCATTCAACGCTAGGATTTGAGAACCATGGATGGTTTGACCGATACTGAAGCCCAGATAACGATTTCTTGGCTCATGGGCGTGAAGCTGTACTGATGCTGAGATTCAGACCTTTGGTGCCGAAATCTGATGCTTATTCCTAAGATAAATGAAACTCGCCCTTCAAGAGTAAGCATGATGTCAAAGTGGCTCTCTAGACCCACATCTTTACAGAAGTGCGTGGTACGTTTGAGGTGGCCAACGCTTGGAATAGCATTCCCTTGCTTAGTGATGTGGTTGGAAGCGTAGAGCTTGTTAAAACACTTCAACAGCACTCTGTGGGCAATTGGTTGTGCAGGGCAGTTTGTTTATCTCTCAGCATTAAGAGAAAGCATTGGATCATCTTTACTGTGTTGCCTCAACACCCATTTGCTGTTTGTTTTTGTTGATGCAGCAGCGACTTTATCCTCAGTCTTTTGGCTCTGACTTGGGGGTGGGGGCGCCACAATTTTGTACCTTTAAAATGCGCATGTGTATTTTAATTTAGCTGACAACTCGTTATTTTACTCAGACTGTGTTTGTTGAACCATTACTCTTCTCCGCGTGGTACACACATAAAATTCCTTTTCACCTTCCGCTGGATGACTTGTCTGAAGCGGAACGTGGAATCCATTGCTTGCTTTGTAAATAAAGCTTTATTGGAACGAAGTCACTGTCATTTGCTCGCACATTGTCTATGATTGCTTTAGCACTACTGTGACAAGGTTGAATGGATATAATGGAGACTGTATGGTCTCCACAAATACAAAAGTATTTGTCAATAAGTACATAAAAGCAGACTGCGTTAACCTGTCACTTGGTGAGTACACAATTGCGTATTTCGTTGGCTTGGTAAACTCGCTAAACAAAAAGAAATGACTGCTACTCACCTGCCTACTACACGAGTCCCATTCAGGGGTCTGTGGTCACGAGAAATAATCATATCACTGAACAAGGAAGAAGAATCTGGCAAAACCTTAGTCTTTCTTGGGTTTGTTGAGACTTTGCAACCCCTGTCCCAAGAACCACCCCAATCCGTTCTAACAAACAGCCTTGTAGCTTTTGCACAAATTTACTGTTATTTCTTTTACCGCATTTTCCTCAGGAACAAGGTAATTAGGCTATAAACAGAGGTCTGCCAGCTAATTTCAGTCAAGGCAAAATTAATAGGAAGCCGGCAGATAATCTCTGCTATGTGAAATTAAAATAGATACATTTTAATGACATTCTAAAACTCCAAGACTGTTTTCATCTCTCTGCCCTGTTCTTCTGTGAACTGCTACTCCCTTGGATGAGGAACCCCCAACCCCCCAGTTAGGGGTTCAGCTGGCTGCTCTAGCCTTTCCTTCCTCCTGCCCCCTCTATTGTTTTATGGTGGAGAGAGTCTCCTTCTAATCACTTCTCAGGGGGTTCTCTACCAGAGACAATACCATTGCAAGGGCAGATACCTACACCCCAAGGTCTCAAAAGTCTCAAATGTTCACTGACATTAATAAGGGCCAGTTTGCTAAATCTATAGTGAGGCTTCATTGTGGGATTTAAAGGTTAGAAGCAGGGGTGGAGGGAGGGAAAGAAGAAAAGGGAAAGGAAGGAAGGAGAGGAGAAAGGAATGAGGGAGGGAGGGAGGAAAGGAGAGAAGGAATGAGGGAAGGAGGGAGAGAGAGAGAGAGAGAGAGAGAGAGAGAGAGAGAGAGAGAGAGAGAGAGAGTGAGTGTGGCAGAGGGCGGGTCAGTTTCTAGGAAGGAGATTGAAGCATTGCTGCTGGGTTCTGTTGTGCCAGGAGCATATTAAATATGCATTTTTTATATCTGAAACACCTTGAGATGTTACCCCCAAATGATCACCTGCCTTCTGAGAACCGCAGTCTGAAAAGTACTGATTGTTAAAAGGTAGGATCTAAAGGGAGAAGCCAGTGTCTTCCTGGATGATCCTAATCAGATAAGGACAGACTTAGCCCAGCCACGCACTGATCAGCCAGTGTTTGGTTTGAAATGTAGGCATCTCAACTGAAGTTATGTGTTTCCTTCTTTTGAATATTTCTTGCAGACATTTAAATACATTACCACTAAGCCAGAACCAAGAAAAGCATAGAAAGCATTTTGGGGAATAAATTCAGCAAGTTTCCATTTGTAGCAGACAGTAAAGTTGTTGACATGCATTATGAGGCACGTGTAACATTGTTGACGTACATTATAAAGCACATGTATTTTACATCCTGTCAGGCTCAGTCAAATGCTCGAGGTGGAATAATTTGGCTGCTAGGGATTATGTCCAAAGCTCTAGGACTTATTAGGTGTCCATGCTTCCTCGTAAAGGGACAAGGAGTTTCTAAGTCACCTGCAGAGCTGTTTAAGCAAGAGGAAAAGCTTATTTCATTAATTATGCTACAAATGTGACTTCAATGGAGGGTAACCAGCTAAACAGAAGATGAAAGGATTAGTAGGAATTCTCTCCACCCAAGTGTTGAGCTTCACACAAATTTATTTAGAAGCACTTCCATTACTGGGGGAGCTATGAGTTGATCGACTGTGTCTTAGAATTAACTACAGTGGTGGAAGCACAAATTGCAAACCAGCATGAAGTCACAGAGGGATAAGAGGAGCAGGAAGAAGTAAAAATCAGAGACTCATATGTATAATCTGGTTTCTTTTCCTTGGCTCAGTATTGGCCCAGCTACTCAGGGTTGAGCACTTGAAAGAGCAAGCCTAATTATTGTCAGGCACAGGGCCTAATGAGAACCACAGTCTTTTCTCTTTTCATTTGCTTCTGTGTTCCTGGGAGTCTGGACTTTGGTTGGAGGCACATGACTATGTTTTCTTCACTTGACATGTTGGAAGAACCTGTGTAGGGAGGAGAGGGAGGACCCACACTGGAAGATAGCCTGAGTGTTAAGGTGTTTCAGGGTGGCAGTGTATGTAGCTCGATGAGCCAGCTCACGGAGCTCACTTAATGAAGTTCTCTTTGACGTCTTAGGGATGCTGTCTGGTTCTTGGGTGCTTTAATCACCATGCTCTCCGGACCCCATTTATTCTCCCCACGAATGAAGTCTGGCCCACGTCACAGCAGTGAGCAACTGTGCGGTCTCTCTTTTTTTCCTGATTTCTTCAGGTTTGACTCAAGATTCAGAAGAAACATTGAACTTCCTTACACATATTTGAGATGGGATTTCATCATGAGAACGCAATGAGAGTCCATTCGAGGGACAATACGTGTTCTATGGTGGCGTAGACTGGATACTTTCACTGAGTAATCGTGAGCATATTTAGCTTTTCTATATATATGTTTTTCAGTTTAAAACTACAGGTCTACGTGCTTCCTTACTGATAGAAGATCAGTGCGCCCTGCTGATCTTAATTGCTTGATAATTGACACCTGCTTATCTTTCTCAGATGTTAACCTATTCCACAAGGAAATGCTGAAAATTGACAGGTTTCTCACTCTGGTTTATGGTTCTAGTTTTCTAAATATTCTGTGAGGCCTCCTCAGCCAATAGCTTAAAATCTTCACCAGTGTTACCCAACAGTGATAGCAGACTTCGGCTTGCCTTTTACCTCTGGCAATTTCAGTCAGAGTAGTAGGGCAGATGAGCATCCTCCAAGCATATCGGAGTGTGGAGAGTAACAGCATTAGAGGCAGTTTATAGAGCTCAGGTTACAGGGACCTTAATCATCGCTTTCTATCTTCACATTGATGACATAATGTTCGTAAGTTGACATTAGCCATGGAGTATTGAACTGGGATTTTTTTGGGGGGGTGGGGATGAAACTTTTCATAAAAAATAGAATCTTCTTTAGTTCCTAATGAAACCAAAAGGTTGACTATCCAACATCTACCAAGAATACTGTTGCCAGAGACTGGGAGACTCAGGCCAAACATTTGCCAGTGGACTTCTTGTTGCTTAGACTACGACCTATGTGATACACTTGATGTATAGTATACACATCGACGATTTTTCAACTCTGTATCCTGACTGTTTGTAGAAACTGTGTGTATTTTTTCCAACAAGATACTGTAAGCCCTGAGAGTAAAATTAGCTACTTGTTTAAGTCTATGGGTGTTTGAGAACATGTGAGTGTGCTTTAAATTACACATAATTTTAAACAACTGTGTAAAAGAGTTTTAAAAGTTTAATGGTGCTGAACCAAGCATAGGAATTAAAAATTGAAAAGAAAATACGAAACTATACCTTGTTGTTCTGCTTTAAAAAATAAGTTTCCCTCTCATTTGCAATTAAGATGCTGAAAATTTGCATAAAATGTGTAAAATTAGAGATAATTGAACTACAGTAGCTATAAAAGTGGCTTTTCCATTTAAAAAATAAATCAGATGTCCACTAAAAGGGTGTAAAAGCCATTCCCCCATCTCCCATTTGGATATCTGGTATTTTTCACACTTTTATAGCTGATTTTTATTGCCAAACATTCCATAGCATTTGTGGCAGCTTCAAGATGGCAGCTGGCCTGTGCAGGCCTGTTAAGGACCTTTTGGGATATTTCAAACGTAGCCACAGTACATAGACCAATAGATAAATCCAAGGAGAACTTTAAAAAAAGTCATGGAGGGTAGCTCCTGTACAGAGATGTTTCTCAACAAAACATCAGTAGCAACTTTTATTTTTCTCTGGACATCTAGAGTTTAAAGAGAACAATCTAGAAAATAGCCTATCGGTGCTTAAAGTGACCAAAAATAAGGACCTAGACTAGTGTCTGTGCTTCAAGTAAGAAAACTTTTTTTCCAAGGTAAGCCACAGTCTGCATCCTGAAGGGTACTCAGGGCTGAAACATGGCTTCAACCTGTTCCTGATTGGTCACTGCACACTGTCCACTGCCCACTGCCCAGGAGATACTGTCTACAGACCACTGCCCATTACCACTGCACACAGCACACTGCCCATGGACTACTACACACTGCCTACTGTACATGATACATTGCACATTACACACTACATACTAAATACCACACATTCTCCCCTGCCAACTGCAAACCGTTCTTTGTCCACTAGGCACTGCCCACTGCCCACTGCCCACTACACACTGTTGTTTGCACACTGCCTGCGACACACTACACACTGTTCAGTGCACACTTCACACTGCACACTACACATTGCCCCCTGCCCACTACACACCAGCCAATGGGAATACAGGAGTGTCTCCTTTGGAGCTCAGCACATAAAAACTCAGGTTATTTGGTTCACTCCTCTACCGAGATATTCATAGTGTCAAATATTGGCAGTGACTGTCTGGGTTTGGATGTCTTTCACTTTTCATGAAACTGTAAGCCTTGGATGGCAGAGACTCCACTGGTCAGCATAATATTGGCAATGATGATGGAATAAAGGTCTGGGTAAACTTTCCAATATGAAGCAATGAGCTGGAACTCATCAACATGGGAGAGAATGCAGAATTCTTAGAAATGAGTCAACATATTTGTTCCTATGTAAATGGAGAGATGTTCCTTTCTGCTAGGTGGTTTTTAAAATTTGTTGACTTAGCTTTAACCGTTAACATTACACAGCTTGGAGTCACCTAAGAATGGATTCTCAAATGACGTATTTAACAAATCAGTATGGCCTGTGGACATGTCTGTGGGGAGTTGTCTTGATTGTTATGTGATGTAGGAGGGTCCTGCTCACTCTGAGCTGTACTGGGTTATACACTAAACCTCCAAAACAGGTCTACATACAGGTGTACATCCAGGTCTACATACCAGTCTACATACAGGTCCACATACAAGTCTACATACAGGTCCACATACAAGTCTACATATAGGTCTACATCCAGGTCTGATCCAGCAAGAACATCCTCCTGTGGTTTCTGCTTCTCTTAGATGAGCTCTTGCCCTGGCTTCCTTCCCTGATGGACAGTGACCTTGGAAATGTAAATCAAAAGATCTTTCCCTTGCATAAATTGTGTTTTGGTCATGGTGTTTGTCATAGTGATAAAAAGTAAACTAGAGGGGCTGGGGAGTTAGTTTCAGTGGTAGAGCGCTTACCTAGGAAGGCATAAGGCCCTGGGTTGGTCCCCAGCTCCAAAAAAAAAAGAACCAAAAAAAAAAAAAAAAAAAAAGTAAACTAGAAAAAAAATCACAATAATATGTAATGTGGCTAAGTGTTCTGTCTAGCACTTCTATGTGCTCATGGCATAGCTGTGTGCTGGGCAGTAGATGATGTCAGAACATCAAGGAGGTTTGGAGGAAATACGTGCTGTCCAGGTCAGTCTTAAGAATCTTCACGTTTGTGTTCTTTATAGCTGTATTTCTTTCCAGTTGATGTTGGATTTATTTATTATGATAATTACAAAGGAAGATATGTGTGTGTGTGTGTGCATGTGCGTGTGTGGGTGCATGTGCGTGTGTGGGTGCATGTGTGTGTGTGTTTATGGAGAAAGTCCTGTAAAATAGGTAGCAAGTGGAATGTGGAAGTTTCTGGATTATTAACTGAGGAGGTGACAGGAGTTTTCATATCTTGGGAAGAACGCATGTATAATAGATGTTCATTTAATTGTTTTCATCTTCCATTTTCCCTCACCAGCTTTTCAGGTCCCGGTGGAAAAATGCAGAAATGCAAAGCCAAACTTGGTTAAAAGTTGGCAAAGAATGAGAAAAGGGGAAGAGAAAAGGGAAGGGATAGAGACGGAGTCAAATTTTGTGCCAGTCCCCATTCAGCTTGACCTTCAGTTTTCTTACTCAGATTGTCCAAGAAGTCCCGTCTTAACCCCCTCCCCGCCCACCAGTGACGGAGCCATGGACAAGACACCAAGATGCTTGAGTTCAGCAGGACCTCATTTGGGGCCACCTTCCCTTTATCTCAGTTGATATGCAGTCTTGGAATTTTTGACTCTCTCTTACCTCTTGCCCAGAAAACGACCTCTGAATGTCTTTCCTCCCTAGAGAACATCTGTCTTAACCCGCCTTTATGTTACGGAAATTCTATAACCCTCCCCTTCCTCATTTCTTTTGTACAATAATGAAACTCCCACCTTTGAGAGGACTCAAAGCATTTTCTTTCATCAGCCTGATGTTAATTTCACCAAAGCTGTATGAAAAGAAAGCCATTTGGCTATTTCTTGTCTAGTATTCTTGTTACTGCAAAGCATATCCAACGCTCCCTCTCTGGTTCTCAGACACATGCACAGAATTATGTAATTGGCCCAACAGTTGCAGGTTCTCCACTCTCTTGCTGCCCGATGTTATTGCCGAGCAGATGACTGTTTGCAGACCTTCCTTATTGCGTAAATGGCTACATTATCACCGTGTACACATTAGGACAAGCAAATGGGCCCCTTAAGGCAAATAAGAGTTCAAATAACCCAGACAAGGTAGCCCAACTGAATTGAGGATTCACCCTTGTTACAACCTCATTGCTTTATGGCACATGAGGCAGGGGAAGGGACAGACTGCTTCAAGTGTGCTTCTCCTGATCCTGCTGGCAAATCACAGCTTTATTACAGTAACGAGCCTGACCATATTTCTGTGCTTATGCATATTAGGCACCAAATGTATTTTCTGGCCTGCTAACCCATGGTAGTAACTAACACAAGCAATTTGTCCTGGGTTAGTGTGTGTGCATGCATTAGGAATGGGCATGTTTGTTGCTCTGGGTTATAAAATACTACATGTTTCATCATGCATATTTTTATATGCACAACTTAACTATATGCAAAATAGCTTGGCAATTAACCAACACAACTTATTAGTCGACTACATGATTATTGCATAAATATGTAAGTTGGGCACAGCCACAATTTCAATTTAGCAATATTAAAAATTTCATGGGATTTTTAAGCATCTACAGAATGCACTACTTTTTCTCTCCTTACTGGTAAGTGGTAAAATTCTTTACAGATACCTTGGTCCTCATTTCCATCTCCATAAATAACTGCCAGCCACCTCCTCTTTTTAGAGGCTGTAGGATTTTAGACTGTATATTCCCGCCTAAACACTGTGGACTGACATCTGGTTTTTGATCTAAAGAATATTTAGGTGTAGGTGACTAATCTCAATGCACCTCTTCCCTAGGCACATACGTTGTGAAGCCATTTACTGACTGGCTTGTTGTTATTAGAAAATGACAGCCTTCATTCAGTTTAACCACTGAAAACAATGCCTATGCCCTTCCTCTCCCTTTCCGTTGAATACCGGGTTCATAATTTTATTTACCAAATTATGGGACTGTGTAGAGTACGTCCACTCTGGGCAAATGGGAATGTGGCTTTCTGAACTATCAATTAAAATGAACTTCCTCCTGCTTCCCTCAAAAATAAATCACTAAATAGATAAACAAAAGGCAGATCAAGAAAAATTAGAGCCAACAGGAAATCTCTGATAAAGGAATTACTGAAGACTTCCATTCAGACCACCTTTTGAAGTTGTGGGAGAATTACTTTCTCACTCCGTTCTGGTTGGATTTATGTAAACTAGCACACTGGCTAGATAGCTTTATTTAGTCACTACTAAAGCAGGAACAATGTTGTACAAGTGCTGATAACATGAAATACCGCAAAACAAGTGGGCTTATCCCTTATGAAGCTTCTTTTCCAATACTGGTGTTTCTCTTTAGCAAAGCCTGCTGTGTTTTTCAGTAATATGATAAAACAACATAAATGTCTTCGTGGTTAAAGGTGAGTGTTCCAGAAACAGCACGGCTGGGCTGTCTTTCATGTCTTGACACTGAATTTTTAAGCAGTTCCCTGGCTCCTGTGGATATAGGGGTTTTTGCTTATGTACCTCCAAAATATCATGTACCAAAGAGAGGAAAAAATAAGAAACTCACATTGGTTACACATGACACCTTAAATACCCAGAAATTTAAGATACTGAGAAGTGCCTTTTACAGCCTTGTCACAGATTGATGTCCACGGTAGATACTGAGTTCTTTGACGGTTTTTTCTTGCACTTTCACTGCAAGTTGGTACAAATGACTCCAGCTGAATGCTGAAAGCAGATGTTTTTCCATTAATTAGCCCTGGACCCGGGCACACTTGGGACTTCCTCATCTTCAGGCCGAAAGGGATTGGTCCCAGTGAGTGTGCTCTATATCTGCATTTAGTATTATCTCATAAACAGCAGTGAAAACACAGCAGGCCCTTGATGAAGATACATTAGCTTATTTCTAATTTAAAGTTACATTGCTTAACCTTAATGTAATTGGTCACCGGTGGCCAACTGTTTGTATAGTGTGTTGATGACCAAAGAGATGTAATAAATTATAAAACTCTCTGCTTAAATGGAGGCAGTGAATGTTTTGTTAAAAGCCTTGCATGTAATAATGGTAAAATAATTATGTCTCAAACTGAATAACTGTGAAGCTGTTGATATTAGTAATGGCATTGTTCTTGGGGTAGCTCGGTTTATTCCCATCTAAATACTTTAGCTTGAATCCTCTACATTGCCAAAGAGAAACTTTCCAAGTTGAGCCTCACATCGATTAAGATAAACGAGTTATCCTACTATCTTGCTTAGGGGTGATCAGTGTAGGGATACTGTAGTAGAGGGAAGGAAAGGATTAAAAACATGATATGGTTAACTAGGAGCAAAAATGTAAATACTGCTAGCCCGTGTGTGCTCCTGTATCACTGACATGAACATTTTTTAAGAAGACTAGATTAACTAGTTGGGTGACTGGGATAATAATCAAATACGAAAGTAATCGACACAACTTTAATGTTTAATAATAAACAATTGGCCAGGGGCAAAATAAACAAAAACTGTTTCATATCTCAGAACATGTTCATATTTGAATTTTCTTAGGCCAAATATAGTGATTGCTGGGCACCTGAGAAGCACAACACAGGATTATAACAACAATTACAGTTTGTTTAGAAATGAAATAACCTGAACAATGATACCCACTAACTGGCTTTCTCTATGCTACTGCTCAGATCTCTTCCTTCTCGCTTCTACGTAGGGCTGGAGATCTGAGTTTACAATGTGAAACCTGAAATAAATATATCCGTGCTCCTGCCTGTCTCTCTTTCTTCCTGCTTGGGTAGTGTTAGCTCCTTTGGCTATAATAAGTAGAAAAAGTCTTTGTGTTTCTCCAAAGACAGTCCTTGCCTCTAAATATTTGCGTTCTGAATTTTGGATCACCTCCAAAGGGCACTCACATTACAACAGGGAGAAACATTCCTCTGCCTTCTCATATTACACTTCTGAGAAAGACCTTCCAATAATTTAAACTATTTACAGTACTACTGGATCATCTTTTCCTCAGACTCCTTGCAAAATACCCTGAGACACTATTTATGGCTGGCTTCTGAGGTGCCTCACAGGATCAGTTTACAAAATGGAGACTTCAACATACGGAAGCCATTATTTTGTTTAACACAACTTGAAATGTTATCCTCCCTCCCTCCCTCTCTCCCTTCCTTCCTTCCTTCCTTCCTTCCTTCCTTCCTTCCTTCCTTCCTTCCTTCCCCCCTCCTCTCCTCCCTTTCTCTAATCACTTGCTCTCTGCTTCCTTCATAGAAACACCACCTTGTCCGGTGACATTCATTATGCGGGCCCTGAGAGTTTACCATGAAGGTGTCAATCACTCCAGGGCCCATTTGTCAATATTAATTGGAGCTGGTCCCTAAAATAAAAAGTGTTGGGAAAATAACAGTGTTTTTTTTTTCCTACTCTGGAAACAAAAAGAAAATTTTCCTATGAAATTAAAACTTCTACATTATGGATGAAACCTGACAGAGCATGGTAAGCCGTTGAAGGCAGTGGGCTTCAGAGGAACCGCCCTTCCTAATTGAAGCTTTGAAGGTGGCGCGCTCAAGTTTGTCCGGGGAATAGCTGCACTCGGAGGTGACTTCAGAGACACCCATCTTAATGGGAAAAATGACTAGGTTGCTATTCCAACTAAAAATCAATGTGGCTCTCAGTTTTAATAAGGAGCATGAATCTAAAAACGTGTTTAGTATCAGGTTATATAAACACACCCTAATGAGATACCATAAAATCCATCACACTAAAGGCTGGTTCCTACAAGGTATATTAGCTAAAGATGCTCCATATATTAGGTCAGTGTACAACAGTGCACATAATAAACCAGCTCTGTCAGGATAAGATGCATGTTTTGCCCCTTAAAACTGTTATGTTTTGCACATTTTAGAAGGTTCCTTGAATACATGAATAAGATGAGTTGTTCTCATCCCCTTCTTAAGCAATCTCAGAATGGCTATGACCTGAAATTGGAATTCTTGTAAACACCCATCCGAAGAAAATGTGTGCAGCTCTGTCTTAAAGAGACGGTACATGTTTAATTATCCCAACTTCTTTTAGCAGAATACTATTAACATGCACATTAGCATCATCTCATTGGCTCTTCCTGCTGCTCCACCTTAGGGGCAGCAGTAGGAGCTAATCTTATTGCTCCCATGCGCATAATAATGAAATTTGGTCTTGTCTCAAGGCAGCATTCTTTGGTCTAAAGTACAGCTGGAGACATTACTGTTCTGGAGAATTTCTGACCAGTTCATTGTAAAAGACTAAAAAAATAAATAAAATAAGATATGGTCCTAGACCACAATTGTCAAACATATTGTCCTACCTTGAGTGAAACATCCTGAACGATTCAAAGAGCAAATGATTACGTGTGTGAATAAAAACATGGATGAAGGCTAAAGCCTTACATCTCCGTGCACATATCAACAAGCACGCCCCAGACACACAATCCTATGCTCAGCGTACATCTGTGAAAGTTCTGCTTCTGTGCCCTGCCTTGAGCTGCATACTGAGGGTGGGGAATAAAGCAAAGCCAGGGAAAAAGCCTTTCACTTCTGCAGTTTTCATCCATTTCCCACGAAACAATGACAAGATCTCACAGAATATATAATACCATTCCCTTTTTTTTTTGCATGCAATGTTTGAAAAGCTTAAAAAAAAAAAAAAAAAAGAACCACCAACCATGCATACTCTATATGGCATGCACAAAATACACGTGAATTCAAGGCTACTGAATTAGGGAAGGTTGTTCCAACATTTCCCCCCGGTACATTATTTGTATTCAAGGTTTTTGAAATGACATTGTAATCTGATGATGCACCAGCCTATTATATTGTCTAGCAGGACAAATATCCTTGCGTTTTCTCTGTAGAACTAACACAATTTTTCCATGTCAGAGGTGCATAATATCCTGGCGGTCATAAGGAATGATGCCATTAATCCTCTTGGGCAATCTCCAGGTCTGATTATTAGGGAAATAAATTTGCATGCTGCATATGAGCTAGGTGAATCACCGAGAGCACAAATTATATTTCCTGACAGCAAGTTAGAGAATGGAGCCCTGTCGCTTTTTTATCTCCCCCCCCCACCCCACCGAAAGCTATAGAATTTCAATTCATTACATGAGATTGGTTAGAATTCAAGTCTCTTTTTAAGTTGATATTAAGTTGAGTCTGTTATCTCTGCGAAGGCTGGTAGGTTCCCCAGAGTATCCACCTAATCACTACTTAAAAAAATCGAAACGTATAGTTAGTGTCATGATTTAGGTACCGGAGTTCCCTTATTTATCAGCACAGAGTGAGATAATTTCAATTTGAGCCTCCATAGCCCTCATGAATTTAACTGATTCGAAAGCTTTTCACCCCAACTCCCTGTCTGCCTTCTCCTTTTGTTGCATATTGTAATAATAGTTATTCTGGGCACCTTCGTGGCTGCCATGCCAGGCATTGTACCAGGCTCCCCCCTCTCCAGTAGAAACACAATTGTAGCCAGGCTTGTGCAAAAATCCCCAAGTCGCCTTCTCCATAACTGACTGCCTTCCCTTGCTGGCAGTACCGCCGACGCGTCTGCATTCAATATCCATGATGAATGTATTTTTATTATTTCTAGGGGTTGGCATTGGAGAAACCTTTTTGCATTATTAAATTTGAGCAGGGAGAATGATAGCAAATAAGAGCATAATAAATTGCTTTATGTCCTAATGTATTAATTAAGCAGACATTTATTATAATGGTTGTTTTATAGACCCATTGTAAAAATGTATGATTGTGTGGTGATACTCTTCGCTCGAGCCACATATGGCAACTCGGGTGAATGGGTTGTGATGTCTGTCAGATTGGAAAGGGTTCACTAGGTCTAGTCTGCAAATTCACAAGAAAGCAATGAACCTTGCTGGGGTGTGAGCAATGAAATAGTGTTGCTGTGGCCAGCATGCACGAAAGAATCCTTTTATTAGAATTGTGCCTATGTGAAAAAAAAATAAGACAATGCTTCCTATACACAGGAAATACCTTGTATTTGTGTGAGGCTTTATACTTCTGACAGTCCATTTACAGATGGACACACAGAGAAGACACATTGTACAGAGAATTTCTTCAATTAAAAAATGGGTGTCATTATTATTATTTGGGAGTCAGAAACTTGTACATTTCAGGACCTTAAGAGTGATAGGAAAATCTCAAAGGCAGACAGTGTTGGAATGAGTGCATGGAGAATGTGGTGTGCTACAGGCTTACTCATACCGGGGGAGGCAAGACCACCACAGCGCCAATGGCTATGCTCTGGCCACCCATCACCTGAGCCATAGGTAATAGTCAGAGAAGCCCCTTCCCCTATCTTGTTCTTCACAGTGGGTCAAATGACTTATGCTGCTAAAAAGAAATAAAAGTGTTTGGCAGGCTCTTTCTCTGTTTTGCTCTACTACGCCAATATGATGGTTGGTCAGAGATCTCTGAAAGGACAGAAGCTCTGTGTGCTTTATAAGCAAGTGGTTGGGGTTTCTGCGGAGTTGGGAACTACTCTCTTTTAGGAAAAGTAACTGGGATCTGAAAAGAATTTAGAGAATTTCAATGAAGAGATGCATGGCAACTCAGAGACAGTCTCCTGATGCTTCCTTGAAGCCCAACGACTGTCTTGTCTTCAAATATCAGTTCTTCCTAGTTCTGTTGACTTCCATTCCTGTTTAAGGTGAGATTCTGAGCCTAGTGATAGAAGTCGTTTGTGACAAATTGCGAAAAAGACACAAGGTTAGACTCTGGGCATGTCTAAACCCACTTACTACAGACGGTAAACTAAACCTGTCCTCTGTGTCACCCTAGACTCCTCTCTCCAGGAATTCTGTAAGAGTAGGTCAGAACAACGGTGTAAAGGGGCCCCGGGCTGAGAGGCACTCAAGCTGAGAATCGAGTCAACTAGTCCTAGTCACTGGTCACTGGTAGGAAAGAGTAGGAGAAGCTGCACAGAGTGCTTCTTGGAAATGGTATGTGATAGAAAAAACCTGAACCTCAAACCTCCCTCAACATGGCACCAAAACATTCATTCCTTTCAGGGGCAACATGAAGCTTTGACAAGGATCTTTTCATTTGGCAGGTAACAAAAGCTGAGTGGTTTGAGTCTGTATTTTACACAGTTAATCCAGTCATTGCTCCTGGACAACATGTGATTTTTCCCTTCTGAGTACCAGACTCCTTGTCTGTGTTGTTTTCTATTGCTACTGTTTGGCCTGACCTAGGAAGGGGTCCAAACTTATTTCACATTGGACAATAGTGAGATCTGAGTGAAAAGTCAGGGAAGGACTGAAGATGGGAGGTGGCATCATTTGTACTGCATGGGACTCCAATGCCTAAAATGCCTTGTTCTTATCAGTCTGCCAATCTAGAAAGAAAGAGAGCAGAGAAGATGGTGGAAGCTGGCAGGAACAGGAAGATGGCAAAAGGCAGGGAAAGGAAGAGAAAGGACCAGAAGCCTGCAATCTAAATGGAAGTTTTCTATACTACTTGTGGAGATTTTTGAGGACTGAAGTTTGGATATTAAATCTTAAAATGGAGCATTTGGAGAGGAGAAAAATATCTGGACACGGTAACACAAGCTTATAGTCCCGGCATCCGGAAAGCCAAGGCAAGAGAATTGAGAAGTCAAGATTAGATAGTGGTACCTTCCCCAAATTCTCAAACTGGGATGGATAGACAAAGGAAGAGAAGACAGGGAGGGACAGATGGAGGGAGGGAGGGAGGGAGGGAGGGAGGGAGGGGGGGAGGGAGGGGGAGAGAGGGAGAGAGAGAGAGAGAGAGAGAGAGAGAGAGAGAGAGAGAGAGAGAGAGAGAGAGAGAGAGAGAGAGAGAGAGACAGAGACAGAGACAGAGAGAGAGAGAGAGACAGGGAGAGAGACAGAGAGAGAGACAGAGAGAGAGAGGGAGAGAGAGAGAGAGAGAGAGAGAGAGAGAGAGAGAGAGAAACAGAGACAGAGAGAGACACAGAGAGAAAGATAGACATAGAGAGACAGACAGACAGACACACACACACACACACACACAGAGAGAGAGAGAGAGAGAGAGAGAGGGAGAGAGAGACAGGGAGAGAGACAGGGAGAGAGACAGAAGAAAGATAGACAGACAGGGACAGACAGGAGAGAGAGAGAGAGAGAGAGAGAGAGAGAGAGAGAGAAACAGAGACAGAGAGAGACACAGAGAGAAAAGATAGACATAGAGAGACAGACAGACAGACACACACACACACACACACACACACAGAGAGAGAGAGAGAGAGAGAGAGAGAGAGAGAGAGAGAGAGAGAGACTGCCATGTATGTGAGCTGGATCCATAGGCCAACTGACTGATAAGTTTTTACAAATTTCAGTTATAACACAGATGCCTCTGACATTCTGTAGGGCTGGGAGTCCTTGCAATCCAAACACACTATGCTTGTCCTAAAAGCAAGGGCTAGTTTTAAGGACTTTGCCCAGGGCCCGGGTACCCACCAGGGAGATTGCAGTGTATTGTGAGCCTCTGTGTGGTGACCTATCGTGACAAAGATGGAATTTTGCACAGCCAGGCAGCTGACAAACAGTTCACCTTTCAGGGGAAACATAATGTTTCTGATAAGCAGCTTATGCTAGTTTTCTTAGCAAATAGCCCAGAAGCATTTCTGTCTGTGGCCTTCCCAGATGTGATAAGTTGAAAAGAACCCCTCTGACCATGTCACGGTCAGGCGGGCATGTTCAGGGGACAGCTGTGTGGAGAGATGTAAACACATGGCAATTTGAAACTGATATAAAATAATTGATCACAGAGCCAGCCCAGAGCATGCATTGTTAAAAGAAACACATGTCCCTGTTTATAGAGTTGTGAATAGAGATGCATGTATTTATCATTGGAGCCAGAGGCCAAAGCCTAGGCAAGCTTGGTCAAAGGCTTGTCACAGTGTGGCACAGGGCCATGCATAAAAACAATGCACCTCTGAGGAGTAGTTTTGAATGTGTCTAAAATACATACGTACATACATACATTCATACATACATACATACATACATACACACGTATATACATACACACACACACACACACACACACACACACACACACACACATCCAAGTAACCAATGCTGGGCTTACGTGTTCTCATTTGTTCTTACTTTGTTTACCATGGCAACTTAAGGAAGTAGCATTATTGGGTTTTGGTGAATGAAAACAGGAAGATCTAGAAGGGTTGAGTCATTTGTCTTTGAGTGGGAAACGGTTTAATAGCAGAATCTAACACCTTAGTTCAAAGCTTTTATTTCTACTGTTCTTTCTCCAAAAGTGAAAAAAAAAAAAGAAAAGAAGCACTGTTTTGGGTAGCTCTTGCCCACTGCCTGCCTTGTAAGAGGAACAGCCATGTATGCTAGCAGACTAATTCACTGTAAGGGGCCTTAACATTTTACCTCAAAAGGCAACCAAAGGGAGTGACCAGAGTGCCAAGGACTCAGCCAGACGCCAGAAACAGAAGAAGGTGATGCTTTGGGGAGGGGGGGGGAGCTTTTAGGATCTTTACAGCCTTTGCATCGCACAGAACATCCCTGTTTACAGTCTGTTTTCAGAAAATTGGTTGCAAGAAATTTTGAGGAAACATGGCATCCCATTGTCTGTTTACCTTGTGGGCATTTGGTAACTATCAGATCACATTTTCATGTGAATCGTGTGCACTGGTGTTAGTGAAGGTTAGACTCTCAGTGTTACCACCAGTGTCATATGGCTGCAGTGACAGTCAGTGGTATTCAGACTGAATTAATCAGAAAACTTGGCCTACTGCAATGTGACAGTTACAGGGAGGAAGAAAACTATGTATATACCAAAGGCATGCCACGGGACCATCTTTCCACCTAAAGATAACCCTTCCAGACCAACAGCATAGGGATAGACGTCACCAGAAGCCAGGTCATTCAGTTTGGTTCCCTCTTGTACCCCTCTCATTGCTCAAGGTGGCCTTGGTGGTTTCATTTTGCCTAGGTAATGAGAGGAAGGGTGTCTGAAAGCCTTGTAAGAACACAAAGTAGAGAGACATTGGGATGTTGGTGTCTCCTCTGATCCTCTCAAATGTGAGTACACAGTGTTGTCCCTCCCTCCCCAGCCGTAAGGAAATGTGGTGATCACGGTGATCCTAGTGGTGCCTTAATTCTATAAATATGTAATGTTAATTATGTAAACAGTGCAGAACACTGAAATCTCTTCATCATGTGTCATACAGTAGAAATAGTATGCAGCCTAACGCGACATTATACAGTAATAATGTTATTTTCACGTTGGCTAGTTGACAAGCATAGGCCAACGCTGTCTATCAAACAAAACTGTTCTGCCAGATTGTATCTTAGTGATAAGTAGAGCAAGAGCCACTCTGAGTCTGCTTGTGTATTAATCAGGGGATCAGACTTGGGCTGCTCCTTCAAATATGCCCTCTAATAAGAAAAGAGAATTTTCAGGTCACCCTGCGTCTTATTCAGCTCAGGCTGCCTTTACGAGATACCATGACTGCAGTGGCTTACATACCAACATTTTATTTCCTCACTGTTCTGGATTCTGCAAGGTCTGAGGCCAGCATGGTAGGTCCTCATGATGATGTTCATTCTGGATGGCCTCCTCCCTGTCTTCTGTGTTCTCAGATGTTAGATATATATAGAGAGAAAACAGGGGAAAGGTAGAGGGGGTAAAGAGAGGGAAGAAGGGAGGGGGGAGAGCCCACACTACTTTTCATGTCTTTTCTTGTAATGGCATAGATACCTTGAGGAAGAGGTCCTATCCTCCTCACCTCATCTAACTTAACAATCTCCCAAAGTCCCCATCTTCAAATACAATCATAATAGTGGTTAGAATTCTAATGTATAGATTTTAGGGGGACGCAGTTTAGTCTATAGCACCAGGCTAAAGCTGGATGGTTTCTGCTGACTCCTATAACTTTATCATTCCTTTATTCAGAAAACATACAATTAAAGCATTAAATTGTGTGTTTTAAGAAGGGCATTTTGGATTTATTTTTAATTGACAGATAATGACCTTGTAATATGGTATCTGTTGTAAGTTGAAAAGCTTAGGAAGACATCCTTTGAAACTTCCCCAACCATAGTCACAGTTATAGTGAGGTAGGAAGACCCTGCATATTTGCCAGAGGGAGGCAAACCGTTCTTCACACAGGCGGATACAGACTTCATGCAGACTCATGCTATGGCATCATGCTTGTGCCAAGAGTGATTTGTTCTGAAGTCAAGTCTCTAGGGCAATTACTGTTCTTAGAGAACAAATACAGGTGACACGTATATTTTCATAAGTAAATTTACTTCTTTACCCCTTCTGCTCCACATTCATTTTGTTAATTGTTGCTTTGTGGTGGGTTAAGAATATCCAGGCCTCGGGTTGAAAACACAGTTCCAGTAGCAGTGTCTTCTGGTCACTCCTAGAGGGTGTCTTCTGCAGGCCCTTAGAATTGGCAAGTTTCAGACAGCCCGAGAAGCAGCTGTGCAGCCCTTAGGTAACTCAGGGGCAAATGGGAAGGAAAGGAAAATTTGCTTCACGTTCTCTTTTACTTTTATTAAAGCTGTATGACAACTCTTAAAGTTGGGTCATTGCGGGAAGAGATATTGCATAATCACCACACAGGTTAAGAGCCCGGTGAAATGGAGGGACTGAGTCTACACATTTAAAGTCAAGAGGACACTGCTTAATTATTATTTAATTTGAGCTATCTTTGCCAAGATGCCCTTTAACAATTAATTAGTCTTGTTTTAAACACAATTTCATAAGTGGACCCCCAAGTATCACCTCAGGAGAAAAATGTAGGGCCAATAAGATAACTATATCAAGAAATATAATAAAGGCATCTCTGACAGGCTGTAAACAATGACCTAGGATCCAGACGAGCAGTCTTAAAATGCTGAAAATACTGGTCTGTGTGCTCTTATATTCTCCTCTCTGTGAGAGATTATTTTGAAGATTGTATAAATAGTAAGAGTAAAGATGTTTCGATAACTACAAATTAATTTTGCTATATGAGTTGAACCAAAAATACCTTTAAATATACTTTTCAAGCCTTATCAATGAATGTCTTTTATGAATTTATAATAGAAGCAAATATCCTTTAATCTTATTTGGAAGTGATACATGGATGGGAGAATAATGTATACTTATTACATATATATATATTATGCATGCATACATGCAGGTACACACACAGCTCATATATATATTATGCATGCATACATGCAGGTACACACACACAGCTCATATATATATATATACATATATATTATGCATGCATACACGCAGGTACAAACACACACACACACACACACACACACACACACACACACATATACACACAGCTCAGTTCAGATGAACTCCTGGTGAAGCACATGGGCATGCGACACTTCTGCCTAGCACTATGGTTTGCAGGTAATGGGCTCCTGCTAGGTGGCAAATGCTTTATACACAGGAACCAAATCTTAATAGGCATTGTATCCCTGGTGCCTAGCAACAACATTTAATCACGGATGTGAGCAGTTTGTTTGAGAAAGTCTGCACTGGATCAGACTGGATGATAAATGTCAGAATAAGAGGACACGTGACTTGATCCTGCAAGGTCTTAAGTATAATCAAGGGGGTCTCAGGCGGTATGATCCAGAGACCAGAAACTGTTACTGAGGCATCAACTCCAACCCACATAATAGCCATGCTGTTAATCAGTGCGATAATTGCAGTTTTAATTTGATTGTTAGGTAGATATAAGATTGGTAAATATTTTCCACCTCATGGGCCATACAGTCTTTGCTGCATCTACCTACCTTTGCAGACTGAGGAAGGAACAGCCATGGGAAATATGTCAGTGAACCCAGTGGTTGAACTCACAGGCCAGAGTTTGGCCAGTTTCAGATCTAGCATGCCACTAGACATATATTTTCTTTCCTGACAAAAAAAAAAAAAACATTTGACTGACACCTTTTTAGTAAGCAGTGAGGTTAGTGCCTTGATCTCATAGTCTGTGTTCAGCCACAACAAAATAATGACATTACTCAGAAGTCATTGCATCTTTAAAACATATATTAGTAATGCTCAAACTGAGTGATAGTTGTATAGACTGAGTGGCAAGTGGATCCTGCAATGAGACTATCAACACCCATGTTCAAATTAAAAAAAAAAAGAAATTACAGTCGAATTCCAATGGCCCAGTCAGTCACTTAAAGCCAAAGTATCAAGGGAGCACACAAGTCTTCCAAGAGATCGGCATCTCTCACCACATGACCCTCTGTGGGCTGACAAATGGAAGGTGGGCTTTTTCATCCATGCTGCTTTATGTCTGATTTGAATCCCACCGGGTACAAGACTGGTACACTCAAGACTCGGACGGCAATAGTTAATAAATGGCCCATCAGGGACCTGCCAGGGTCCCTTTGCGTGAGCAACCTTAGGTAACATTTTCTTTGCTTCCTCTCCTTTCCTGGCTCTCTGAGATTCCCTTCTGCCCAGGCACGACGTTTCCCTCCAGTACTTTCTAAGTAACTGAATGGTAGATCGCACACCTTTAAGGCTGTTATTTTCAAGTTTTAATAATGTTTTGCAAGTCACTTCCTGTTTCTCAGCTGCCAACCTCGCCGAAAGCATTCCTTGTCAGGTACTAATTTGGGTGACGTGACGACCACTTGATCTAAATTTTTGGTAGGTAATTACTGAGTCAGAAGTGAGTAATTTTTTGATATCCAGTGGCAGTCAGAAAGGTGGGTATTTTACTAACCACTCATTAGAGATTCTCCAGTTGTGAAATGTCCTGAATTTTGCTCTGTTTGCAGACAGAAGAAAAACCTGACTGCTCAAACGAAAAGGAATTTCCGGCTTATTTTGGCAGTCCTTATCTGGTTGCGTTGAAGGGTTTTTTTTTTTATTATTATTATTACGAACCAAATCCACAGTTTCATTCTACCAGCAATATTAATTTTGTATTGATCCAAACCTCATGCAATCAACGGATTTCTTCTCTCTCTCTCTTTCAAAGTCACCAAGAGCTTGCATTTAATCTAGAAAAGTGTTGAAGGTATTTCGGTTATTAAGGGTTTAAGAAATGTCGGGATCTTCTGTAGGAACATTTAGTACTTCAGAGTAAAGAGCCTTCCTTGGAGAGCCGGGCCCTTACATGGAATACTTAGGGATACTTTTAGTGTTTAAAAAAAAATGTTCACTTTATTTTTATATTAAAAGAAAAATGATAATAAAAGGAGATGTTTCTGAGGAGAAATTAAACTTATTATCTAAGGTTGACTCATTATAAGCAATGAAAGCTAAAGTAAATGTGTTTTTGTTGTTGTTTTTTCTGACATTTTTATGTCAGGGGCAGGTATCAGAATCATATTGTTTTGGTAAGCTGCTTCATTTTTCTTCTCTTCAAATCCCTGGTGATTAAATCATAACATGTTAATATTAGCTCAATCTGTAACACAGAGTTCCAAGTTTAAATTCGGTTTCATTGTTCAAGACGCTTTGCGGTGGGACCCACTGTGAAAGTGAGAGTGTTTAGCTGACGTGCAGTAACCTCTTTAGTTTTCTAGGGATATTATATACTTTATCTTGAACTGAAAGGCTCAAATAAAATGTGTTTTTCTTTCATAGTTCTGGATGCTGTAAGTACAATTTTATGTTATTGGTCATAAATTGGGATTTAGGAAACTGAACTTCACTCTAGACCCAGCAAGATCAACTATATGTCTCTTCTACATTTGGTTGGTTCCTGTATCCTTTAGCTTGTGTCCCAGCCTGCCTTGGGAAAGAGAGAGAGAGAGAGAGAGAGAGAGAGAGAGAGAGAGAGAGAGAGAGAGAGAGAGAGGGAGAGAGAGAGGGAGGGAGAGACACTGTTAAAGTCCCCTCTGTCTTCTTTCATAAAGATTTATTGAAATATCATTTAGAGCTTGGCTTGGTCAAGGTAATCTCTCTAACTCATCAAAATCCTAAGTTTATTTGTGTCTGCAAAGAGCCAATCCTTCAAAAATAACTCACAGGATCAGAAAATTAAGATGAGTACATCTGGAAGCTTTTGCGAGTCAACCCAAAAGCTTGTTAGATCTTATATAAAATAGACTAAAATCAACACCCTCACAGAAGTGCAGCCCCTTGCAGAGGCTGGAGGGAACACTCATGCCTCTTGAGTGTAGCAAAATTCCTAAAGTATGACCCATGTTATGAAAAAAAATGTGTGGATTTAGAGGCAAGAATAAGCCACAGAAATGATGCTGTTGAATTCATGCTTTGGAAATAAGCTACATTTGCTGGGTGGACTTATGGTTCCTAATTTGAATCCTTTCTGAATTATTTGAACCTTCCATCTTTGATCTCTTAGAACTCTAAATAATTCATAATTATAATGGAGACACTATTATGTGAATCACAGACTTTAGTAACAATATTTAGAATAACTCTGAAAAATAAAATATTCTTCCACTTCTAATAGGCTTAAACCTTAATAATGTCTAAGATGTTGAAAATTCATTTAGTATGTCTAATCTTCTGAACATCACAACTTAGCTTAACTGGCCTTAAACATGCTAAGAATGCTTATAGCAGTCTACAGTTGGTCAAAAAAGCAAGCACTAGGCCTGATTTATAATAAAGTGTTGAGATTCTCCTGAAATTTATTCAGTGCTATACTGAAAGTAAAAAACAGAATGTTTGTAGGGGTACACTTTCATACCATGGTAAATTGAAATATCACTAACTTGGAGACTATCTTCAGTAAAATATGAATTGCTACAGTCATCTCTGGTCTCTAATATTCTCTATTGTTTATGTTTATTGACTAATATTCTTAAATCCCTTTAGAAGACAGAAACAAGCCTTCCTTGAGTTGCTGAGTTAGCCTAAAATTTCTCAAATGAGTAATTTTCTTTATCCAGTCTTATAAGGCCATAAGAAAGGGACAATGGTGACAGTTCACTCTACCATTAACTCATTGCATGTTTATAGGGACTGGTAGGTGTTTCTATATTTCTGACCTATGTATCCTTTCACTATTAGCTTGCATCCAACATTGCCATATGCCACAAATTGATCGTCAGTAGTGTTCATGTTTAGTAGTATATAAAACAAAGGCAGCTAGGTTCCTTGGATTTGGTGAAACATGTGTTAGCCTAATGTAAGTAGAGACTGAAGCAACATATGTTCTTTTACAGGTAATCCAAAGATTTAAGTTTGGAGAGAAATTGCCAAGTCCAATACATATGCCTATTTTCTTCTTCAGATTATGCACCTGAAGTGTTCTCTTTAGAAGTCTCTGCAGGAAGAGGCAATACAGAACAATAAAAATCATGATCTGCTCTATACCTGACCTGAGCACGCAGCCCTTCAGCTATAAGATTCAGTTCATCCTTTAAAAGATATTGACAGAATGTTTGTCATACGCTCTATGAATACTATATGGTCTCTGGTGGGAACTGAGGGCTCCCTGCATAGTCTATCTGCTTCTCCACACTTATTTGCTACCGTCACATTAGGCAGTACCATGTGACTTGTTTTGACCAATGGATCAGCTATTGAGCCACTCTGTGCTTCGGGGTAGTATCTTGCTTCTGGGGATGTGTTCTAGAAGAGGAGTTTATTTTGTGACACAAAATGTTTCTTGGTAACATATCTTGCTCACTCCTAAATATTTGCATGGGGCCGAGAGCTAGAGCAAGAAGTGGCTTTGTATTCTATCAAGCAGCAACAATGAGGTGGGTATCTATTAGGACAGCACAGAATAGTGCTGCTCATTTTACAATGTTGCCTTGCAACATATGGAGAAAATATGCACATTGATTAGTCTGTGGTCTCAGAAGGTCACTTTTACAAGTTCGGCATGGCTGGACTCTGCTTTAGGGTCAGGAAGGGCTGAAGTTAAGATGTCAACTCCTATGGTGTCTCTCCTCTGAAAGAAGGGCACTCAAGCATACTACTCAAGGATAGCATTCATTTTCTTGATCTTGAAGGACTAGGTTATGATCCTCCCTGCTGGTTGCTGTTAGTGTCCTATGCGATATCATCTATTTTTACCAGCAACCGAAAACTAAATATATTGGTTCCATTGTTTAGCATTCCTTTTTGCAAATAGGCCAAGAGATCTTTCTGCTTTCCAAGGTCTTTGTTCCGTGCCATCTCTACATTTGAAGTTTACCTGATTTAGGACATAGTTCCATCTAAATCCTCCCTTCTTAACAATACCCAGGTGTTTGCGTGGTGCGCTGGGGAGGTGGGAGTCTAGGCCCCCATCTTCTGACCTTGTCCATCATGACAGTGTATCTCAATCTACAGATTACATGCCTCATACTTGTAAACAACAACTAGCTATCTTTTCATCCTTGCACCAGGATTGGACATTTTTCCACCTATTTTTAATTTCTTAAATAAGGCAGTATTACAGAAAATCTCCCTGTGAAGAGGCCTCATTACTTTCCATCTGCTCTGAAGAAGAGAAGCTCTGTTCCCAGTCCTCTGAGTGGAATACAATCATCCTGTACTCCTGTCATTACACAGCACACAGAACAAAACAGAGCATACTTTGGCGTCTGCAATTTATGTCCGCTGTGTGCAACATTTCACCAAGATCTATTAGGAGTTTTCTTGATAAACACAGTCTGATTCAGACTTTAACTAACCCAAATCACACCACTCTGCTGTCTGCAGGTCTGTGTACCACTGTGCTGCAAGACTGAATGCTTGAAAGCCTTCATAACAGTTTTCATCCCCACCGTCATCAGTCTAAGAAGACTCCACTCCATTTCCACACTGACATTCTATAGCAATTAAAGTTCTGAATATGCTACAGTTTTATCTGTGAACGGGATGTCTTAATTATATTTTGGGGGTCGCTCATTTACACTGTTGGAGACTTTTACCTCTCCAACATTCATATCCCAAGTAACTTGTGAGGCAGTTAACTGTATACGGTTAAGATGTACAGTCTTCTTCTTATATTTTTGGTTGTGAGCCGAGCCTTTAACAGCTGAGCCATCTCTCCAGCCCTACAGTCTTCTTCTAATTTGGCTTTGGTTCTTAAATATCTTTCACTGAGGTCTAAGAAGGAATCGTTTCCCTTGATACCCATGCTCACACCTTCCTTGAAGTCTTCAGCATCTTGTAAATCTTAGGTAGGGGATAGGATGATAGAAGAAGATAGGAGATGCTAGATTAAAAATGTTAATAACACATCATAATTTTTACTCCTCATTTCCACAGAGGAAGCTGCTTCGGCTAACAAGCCAGCTGCTCATTCTCATGTGTGGGCTTCTGTGCAGGAACCTAGAAGAGTAAGGGCAAAGTAGTAGGCCAAGACTGCAAAAGCAGGAGGAACGCTTTCCTATTGTGCATCAAATGCAGCCCTGGCTGCTCTAAACACAATACACTGTTTTCCTGCCTTCTACCAGAAAACTCCACAGTGAACGTGGGACTAATGGGGGAAATATTGATTCAGGTTGTTAATTTGCTTTCAAAAATTGGGTTCCTGAAATCTTGGTAGAATAGGCCCAAGACATATCTGTTTATCCATTTGTTCATATTAAAATGGCACTTCTAGAAAATATTATCTGGTATTAATCTGGAGAATAGTGTTATAAATGCCAGAGTTTATGTTTATTATACTTATTAAACTGGTCCTGATACCTCATAAAAATAAAATAAATGCCAGGGTTAGAAATGTAATACTTTGTATAATTCTTCAAATCTTTAATATTCTGTTTATTAAGGTTTTATTGAAATACAATACATGGAGGACAGTGAATGAGTGGAGTCCTGGCTTCTGTAGCAGCTCAATTTCTGCACCATACTTTCATTTCTTTAATGAAAATCTTTTAGGCTTCCAAATATCTACATTCCTGTGAATTTCCTTTAAGAACCAGTAAAGAAAAGTTCCTCTCTTCCTCGAAGATATGTTTGTGTTTGAGGAAACAGTCAACTCAGATACTTGCCACTCAAGCAGAGCCAATTTGGTTTAGTTTTGTCGTCATCTACATAGGAACAGGGACAGCCTTACTTTGGAGAAAAAAATCAAGGACAGTAAGCCCAGAGGAGACTTTGGGGGATGCACATAGGCTAAGATGTTATCCTGCACAATTCTTGAGAGAAAGAATAATACTTTTATCCTTCTCTCTAGTAATACTAGTCCTATACATGGGATCCTCTTCTTACCATGCACCATTTGACTGTCAAAAATGCTAAGTTGAAATTAAGGCCTGGAGGAGAAACTTCATGGAAATCTGGTTTAATTTCAATTGAAAGTCTGATCTGTCTCTGGGCCTAGCTCTTGTTCATGTATGATGTAGTGGGCTGAATATGTGTGCGCCTTGCTAAAATCCCAACTTCCAATGTGATAATATTATGCCATAAGACCTTAAGAGGGTGAAGTCAAGCCTATGACTTTGGGTAGTGCCATTATGGAGGTAGACACTCTCTCCCTCTCTTTCTGCCACCTGAGAGCACAATGAGAAGATGAGAGAGTTTTCAAACAAGAGGATCACCTTCATTAGAGTCCACCACATTGGCTGCCTGATCTCAGACTTCCCTCTTTCAGAAAAGGCCACCTCATCCATATTTACTTATAGCAGCCTGGGCTGCCAGAGATTCAAAGACTTGATTAGAAGGCCCATTCTTTCTGCTGACACTAACGTGAAGCTCTTTGTCAGGAAATCCAGTCATCAGCAAGTCACGTGATGACTCAGTCCTATGTATCTGTTTCACAACTGGCTGGTAATAATAACAATAGCTCGGTTTAAATTTCCCTGGCATATTAAAGAGATTAACTACATTAAAGAACTTGGGAGCTTCCAAAGTAAAGCAAGATATTACTATGACAATATTCAAGTGTCCCTTACACACTTCAAAGCTAAGTGATCACACTTTATATTCCTCATGAATCTCTATGTTTATTGTGACCTAGACAGAAGTAGAGTTTATAAAATAGACTAAGAGTGTAATTGCTTTCATAGGTTGAATTGAGAAATTCTAGAAAACTACTGTAGTGCTTGTGAATGATGGAGTGGAGATTCTCCTCTTTGCTGTAGAAGTAATTACAGCCATAAGGGGAAAACAACAAAAAATTTCTAGGGGACAAACAAAACAACAACAAAAGCCAATAAGTAGGGTAGTTAAGACTGTAACTAGTCTAACTTGAAAAGCATTTTGGGTAAAGGACTATAGGGCAAATATTTTGGGCTCTGCCAGCTATAGGTCTCTTGTCTCTGGGCAAGTATGTAACTGACATTGTAGTAGGAAAACAAGCTTAAAATAAACAGAACTAAATGAACAATGCTATTTCAATAAAACTTTATCAAAGCATATGATGAACAGGGATTGGCCTGTAGATCAAAATTTCCTACTCTTACTCTAGGTGTGAGCCTTTTGACTCTGGAACATCTAATACTGAGTCACCAGAAGCTATGGAATTGGTTCATTGCATGGATGACACTAAGACTGATAAAATTAATCAAATATGATTTTGTTTTTATCCAATCCTATTAAATCCTTATGTTCACACACTGTGTGGCTTCTGAAATATATGAGACTGGGGTTTTCCATTTGACAAGCGTTACTCTTTCCTTTCCTGGTTTTACCCTTCTCTAACGTCAGCACATTGTATGATTTTCTGTGTTTTGTCTTTGCAGTGTCTTCTATTTAGTTAGTTGCTTATTTTGAGCATCAGAAATTTCTCCAGAAAAGTCTGAAAGTACATTAAGTATATGTGAGAATAAACAATTAGTATTTTATATGATTATGACTATTTTATTTATTTAACAAAAGTTTACCCTTTAAACTAGACATTTTCTCTGACTTTATTTTGTGTAATACCAGGGCTGACAAGATGGTCCTTGAAAACAAGAGTCAATGATCACAGAAACTGGAGGAACTCTGTGTTCTGTCCATTTGAAAATCAGTCAGCAAAAACACTGTGCTCTACAGGGAAGAAGACTTATTAGTCTGATCTGGATGCTAAAAGACAAGTCTATAGATGAGGCAGCTCAGGTAAGGACATGGATTCCTCATAGCACTGAAAGCTGGGAAATGCAAGGTTACAGTGGGAGCTGATTCCGTGCCTAGGAAGGATGTTTTCTCTCTTTTTTTTTTTTTTTAAGACAGAGACTTTTTGCTATAACCTTACAAAGTTAAAAAAGGATTATGACTCACATATCTTCTCTTACAAGGATACCAATCACATTAACAAGGACTCCATCCCCATGACCTAAGTACCTGCTAGAGTTATAACTTCTCAAACTATCACAATGGGGATTAGAGTTTCAACTTGATTTGGGGTGGAAGGATATAAACATTCAGTTCATAGAAGAATCAAAGAAGTCTGGTGATCTTTATTTTACCTTTCTTTAAATATCCCATATGTAAATATCTTTTGATACAAGATCCCAGTAAATGCCCAGGTCCCTTCCTCTTGAAATCTGTCAGATATGTGTAGGAGTCAGAGCACAGGGACACATTCCCATAATAGGACATTCTTATCATTTCCTTTATGGAACAGCATGAGAAGTCCTCAATCAGGAGAACTGAGCTGACCTACATAACAATCTGAGCTGAGACATTAACCATTTTTGTAAAGTGATAGAAATTCTAGCTGTCTAACACTTGAAGATGTTGAAGACTCCAAACTTTTGGGAAACTGAGTCTTGGCAGCTGAGAGGAGAAAGCTGTCACCACTGTCCAGCTCCTTCCAGGCATTCTACAAATGCAGCTTGTCCTACATGTGCATGCTATGGAAATCTACCCTTTCCATTTTTATTTTTTGCCCATCAACAAGTAGCACGTGCTTTGTGGAACACAATTTAAAAATAATCTCATAACTACTGTGGCAGAGTACTTTAAAGGATGGTCACACATGTTCATGACAGCTGACATCTAGACCCTTCCTACAGCAGCCACGTGACTCCTCCAGTCAGGTGGAGGCTATTTGTGAATCTGCCCGATTCCTTGACTTCTTCAGCTATTGGAATAGGGAGAAATGATGGTGGGGCAGATCTGACACTGAAGCTCTAGAGACCTTGATCCTTACATTTGATATCTTGGTACCCTGTCATTCTGTGATGGACAGCTATTCTCCTGATCATGAAATGATGTCATGTCACCTCTGTTACTCCAGTCAAGAATCGGCCAACTCCCAGGCTTAATGTGAGGCCATCCTATAATCCTCATGTGTGACAAACCTTAGACAACAGCAAGCAGCAAAGCTGCTCCAACCCGCAGCTGACGAGAGCATACCCAGCTCAGGCCAGAGGCAGGCAGCTGTTGTCAGTCATGAGAGGAGCAATACATGGTGAGTATCTTGACCCACTGACTTTTGGAGTTCTGGCAGCTCTCTCTGTGTGCAGTAATAGCCACTGAGGATGTAACTATCATTATTATTTGGATCCTTTCATAGTCTGTTCTTTACTTGTGGCATATAAAAGGTAATCAATGTTATAACTATTACCAAAGAATTATTGTAGATGTGTTGTTTTAACTTAACATGGTCAGTCTTATACACTCATCTGCCAAAAATACAAACTTGTTTTGGAGTGAGGGATCTCAATGGTGTAAAAGAACAAATATAAAAGAAATTATTTCTGATTTTTTTCTCTCTTGATAGTTTCCTCTTCCCTGAATGGACCAGGTATCAGATAAAATACATGTTCAACTAGACGCCATTAAGGAAGATTTCTTTCTATCCTGAGTGTGTGTGTGTGTGTGTGTGTGTGTGTGTGTGTGTGTGTGTGTGTGTGTGTTATTTGTTTTCTGTTGTTTTGAGGAAAGGGATTGTAATGAGTAATAATTTGAAATTTTCTAGTTATTCCTTCTTATAACTTGAGAGGTAAGAGAAGAAGTTTCTCAAATAGCTGGAAAGATAAAATAACCAAACAAAAAACAGGGGCTGGAGAGATGGGACAGTGGTTAAGAACATTGAATGCTCTAGCAGAGAACCCAGGTTTGATTTCCAGTACCCATGCAGGGGCTCAGAGCTGTAATTTGTGTTCTAGGGAATCTGATGCCCTCTTTTGACCTCCACAAGAACCAGGCAAATGTGTGGAGAACAAACATACATACAGGTAAAACATTCATACAATAAAAATAAAGATATAAGTATAAATAACACACACACACACACACACACACACACACACACACACACATACACATGCATGTCAAATGACAAAGGAGCTTCCTCCTTCCCCTGCCATAGGTCTCTGTCCAGGGGGAAAATGGGTACAAAGACACCTTTCTTCTCTCAGAAAAGCATTCATGGGCAAACACATTGGTAGGATCTTCCTCATGGCCCAGGAAACTGTGAGCACAGCCTGGGGAGAATGATCTGTCTTCCAGGTTGACAGAGCAAAAGTTGAGCTGCTCACACAATCTGGGCTTCACTGGACCAGTGGAATTCCCATACCACACACTCAAGGCACCTACCTGCTTAGTGAAATGGAACCAGCTAATTGAATTTAAATTAATAGTGTACATTTCTTTTTGTTGAAGTTGTTAAATTGTATTTCCACATTTGATAGTCATTTGCTAAGTCTTGGAAAAACATCGCATATATAATACTATACGTGGAATTCCCTGTAGCAATTGGGGGGGGGATTAACAAGTTTTATATGATTTACTCATTTGAAACATCTGTATTTTAAAGAAACATTGAAGGAGTAGCTAATTTCAATTCATATGTTATTAGAAATATTATATCACAAATGATAGATGAATGAATGCTGATGCATTTTTTTTTACAAAATGGAGACACTTTGATTCACTTTCTTAAGCAAGAAAAATAAAATTGAAAAATAAAATTATTTTTTCATGATTTGATCCTTTTCATTTAAACACAGTTTTATTTTTTATTTTTTAAGCTCTTTGAACCTAAATGTCATAGATGAAAATAATTTACTCAAAGTCAACTAATTTATAAACTTAAACATGTAATCATTCAGAGCATCAATGACTTGATTCTTCATACCTTGTTACATTGGGAAACTGAGAATGAAGGGAAAAATAGAGAGAGCTTGAGGTACATTGATTGAGGTTTTCTTCATTATCAACATCTGTAGTAAATTGAACACAAACATATAAAGTGTGATGACTTTACATTTAGGTTTGTTCTTTCTTTGTAAATAACATGACTGTGGAAATGATATTGACCAACAAAGGTGATTATTCTGGATTCAAGTATCATGCTTAGGAGCCAGGAAACTCAAGTTGATTCCTGTTTACTTTTGCAGTGAACTTTGTTGATGGTATTCAAGAGAGCAGGGAGGGCTCCTTAGGCCCCTCCTGTTATTACATGGGTCTAGGATGGAAACCGTGAGGGTGATGCCCAGTGTTGGGGGCCAAGTTGGGATAGGGACTTCTCAGAAACCAAGGGTCTCTATCTCTCTCTTGCTCTCAGTGACCTTGCTGGGGTTGGTGGTCCAAGGTTTCTTACTCCTTGGAGGCCATGTAGGCCATGAGGTCCACCATCCTGTTGCTGTAGCCGCATTCATTGTCCCGAATGAATTTACAAAGTTGCCACTGAGAGCAATGCCAGCCCGAGCATCAAAGGTGAAGGAGTGGGAGTTGCCGATGAAATCACAGAAGACAACCTGGTCCTCAGCGTAGCCCAGGATGACCTTTAGTGGGGTCTCGGATGCCTGCTTCTCCACTTTCTTGATGTCATCATACTTGGCTGTTTCTCCGGGAAGCATATCAGATCCACAATGGATACACTGGGGATAGGAACACGGAAGGCCATGCCAATAAGCTTCTAGGTCAGCTCAGGGATGACATTGCCCACAGCCTTGGCATCACCAATGGATGCAGGGATGATGTTCTGGGCTGCCCCATGGTCATCATGCCATAGCTTTCCAGAGGGGCCATCCACAGTCTTCTGAGTGGCAGTGATAGCATGGACTGTGGTCATGAGCCCTTCCATGATGCCAAAGTTGTCACGAATGTCCTTGGCCAGGTGAGCTAAACAGTTGGTGGTACAGGATGCATTGCTGACAATCTTGAGTGAGTTGTCATATTTCTCGTGGTTCATACCCATCATAAACATGGGGGTGCTGGCCAAAGGGAAGGAGATGATGATCCTTTTGGTCCTACCCTTCAAGTGGGCCCCAGCCTTCTCCATGGTGGTGAAGATGCCAGTAGAAACCACAACGTACTCAATACCAGCATCATCCTATTTGATGTTAGCAGGATCTTGCTCCTAGAAGATAGTAATGGGCTTCCTGTTGACGAAAGCTTCCCATTTTCAACCTCGACTGTGCTATTGAAATTGCCATAGGTAGTCATACTGGAACATGTAGACCATGTAGTTGAGGTCAAAGAAGGGGACATTGATGGCAGAAATCTCCACTTTGCCACATGCAGAGAAGGCAGCCCTGGTAACCAGGGGCCCAGTATGGCCAAATCCATTCATACCGACCTTCACCATCTTGTATACGGGGTAAGTGTTGCATTGCATAAGAAGATGCTGCTGTCTCTGGAACAGGAAGGAGGAGAGAACCTCCTCTTTACTTCTTACCTTGGAGAACTTATACATCACATCATTTTACTAGTCTTGGGTTTAAATACAAAGAGTTGCCAGTATCTAGCTACTTTTGACCAAAAATAATGGCAATTTTTAGGTCTTTAAAGAATCACTACAAATACTTTTAAATATTTGGGAAAACTACAAAGGTTTTATTGTCCTAATATATATATGTGTGAGTTTACAGACATACAGACACAAGCACATGCACGCACACAGACACACACATTGCATTTCTTACATCTGGAATAATTGATACAGATTGGCCCATATTCATTTGTTTAGAAGGTGAAAAGGACTGAAGTCACTAGATAGCAGGAACAAATTTTTATGACTGCTCTTTTCCTCCTACAGGTCGATAGCCTGAAGATGCAATACATGACATGCCTAGGGCTTTTCTGCTCTGTAGTCTTCATCTGGCCAAAGCATGGCAAATCTGGCCCAAATGTGTCTGTCATTTTAGCATGACAGGAAAATAGGAGATTCTGGGTCAGATTCGAATTTGGGGGAACCCCAGCACCCTTCCGTTTTAAGCTTCTCCTTCAGCCTTGCCAGCATCTAAGGGCCCTGGCTTCCTCTACACTGTGCCTCTGTGTCTGTCTACATCACACACTTTACGTTCTATGATGTGTGTTTCCTGAGGTAGCCAAAGTCTCTTTTTCTTGGTAACTTACATCTTCTAGTTCTAGCTCAGTTTCAATGAGGTCTTTAAATTGGACTCTTGTGGATGGGATCTGCTGAACTGGAGACGTAACAATGAAGTGCCAAGAAAGTCTCAATAGGATTGAGTGCTCTGGAAACAGGATGTAGGTTTTCTGCTTATGGCTCTCTCATTCAGGGCTGTGGGTTCTCTGGGGACCAACCTAGCTTACCACCTGAGGACTTTATGAACTGTTGTAGATCTTTACAGTTCATACAGCCCTGGAATGGGCAAAGCAGCTCATCCTGAGAGGCATATCTTATTCTGGAGACACTACTGTTGCTGTAGTGTCCTTTAGGAATGGGTCTTTATGAATGGGTCCTTAATGCATGGCTAGAGACAATCCTTGCCTTAGATTTAAATCGTGCAAATTTGAGGTCAACATATACAAGTTGGCTTTTTAACACTTTAAAATGACTTTTAGAATTAAACATACATTTTTAAGACTTAAGAGTAAAATCCATTCCAACTTTTAGAAAAAATTATGGTCATTGATTATCTACAGGGTATGCTTAAATCCTGGGATGTCATTTCCAAAGAAGATTTCTGAAAACTTTTGAAGAGGTTGTGGGCATGACAGTTGTGGGTACAACTGTCCTCTGGGCCCACCCCATGCTTTGTCTGTCAAGGAGGCAATGCTCAAAGAGCACAATAAAAAGAGTGCTTATTTAAGTGGCTTACTTTGGAATGAACACTGTAGGAACACCATGTAAGTGGCACAGGCTTGTAGTTCCAGCTACCTGGAAGGCTGAAGCAGGAAGACTAGTAGCCCAAACCATCCTAGGTGTTTTAGTGAGACACTCTTTAAGATGTACAAGAGAAGTGATGTGGTGGTTGTAGAGCTGTTGCCCAGCCTACAGAGGCCCTGACTTCAATTTCAGTTTCAACACAGAAAAAATAATGGCCACCCAATAGTGTAATTTCAAATGTGTTAGTATAATTTTTCTGTAAAGAACTCCAATGAAGTGCTTTTCAGTAATCACAAGATTGATAATTTTGGCTGCTAACAGCTTAAGATAAATAAACAACCATAAACCAAAACAAACGACACAAGCTGATTCTTGAAGAGTTATGTTCCAGTGTCAGAGTTAGGCTCCCAAGTACTTAGATGAGGCCTCTTCAGACATGCTTTAAAGAAGGCCAGTCCTGGATATCGTTTGCTTTCTGCCAGAGAGAGAGAGAGAGAGAGAGAGAGAGAGAGAGAGAGAGAGAGAGAGAGAGAGAGAGAAGTCCACATGTTTCCTTGCTGAAGAACAAACATGACACTGCACTCTTGGGGATATTTCTTGCTTAACAAGTTACAAGAGCACGATTTGAAGGGGAACAGCCAGGCTATGTACCCCATAAAAGTACAAATGATTTACAAATAGTTAACAAGGAAAAACTAATTATGTGTCTCCTGTCTCACAGAGGCCAGCCCCAGAAATGGTATAATCAATATGGGAATGTTAAACGTCTGTCAGCTTTTTAACCAGCAAAAAGTAAATAAGTAAGTAAGTAAGTAAGTAAATAAATAAATAAATAACCCAGAAGGAAGTCTATAAATAAAGTTGAACTCTATTCCTTAGTCACCTGCATTTCATATGTCTGGATGCACATGCAATTCACAAGACGAACCTTCAAAAGGTATTACCAAGATTATGTGAGGAGGTCCATTTAGCTTCAATTTAGATACAATTCCAAGAGAAAAGGTGGCTTCCCAATGGGACAAAAGAACATTCTTTTTTAACCTCATTCAGAGAGATTTGACTCTCCTGGGGGCTTTGGAAACTTTCTACTTATCTACAAATTTGGAGGCATGCAAGGTCATACAGTTTGAATGGTTCTTACTCAGCTCCACAGACAATGAGACAAATATGTTAGTGGGTATCTCAGGGACTAGGGACACTGGCTGACCAGGAATTGTGACTCTGGAATACTATACAAAGTGAGGCAGCTGCAAGACAAACAGGACTTAGGAGGCCCAGCTGGCAACCCAGAGTCAGAGTCCATGAGGTGAGTTCTTAGTTCTGGTCACTGACTTGCGGTGAATGTGATACGCTACAGAACCTTCATCTGAGAAATGTGGACGACAGTAGGATTCACACCACGGGGTTATGAAGATTCCACTGCATACTGCAGGAAACGTGCTGGAACCCATTCATGGAGTTAAAAAATGGCCAATACGTAGTAGCTATTAGTATCAAACCAAGCCTTTTCTATTTGTAGCCCATGGTCTCTTAGCTTTGGGCCAGGTACTGGGCATAAATAAGCTCACATTAAAAACGGTGGCCTGCATTTCATGGACCTTTGCAAGTACCTGTCAAGTTTTTTGGGACTAAACAAATACGTTAGTGGTGAGAGCCACCCCCATGCTCCCCTCTTCTCAGTCTACTTTCATGTATCCATGGCTCTTAATTTGCTGGTGCCACCAGCTCAGCAACCGGCCATGGATAGTAGCACTTTCCTGTTGTAGCCGCAGCCAGGACCTCAGCAATCACAGCCATGGCCAGAGAGTTCTGCCCTTTCTGATGCTCCCAGAGATATGATGTGTCTGATTCAGAGTGATGCCATGCCTACTACGGTGCACAGTGCACAGCAAGGCTTCTACTGCACAGCACATTTCTTTGTCATTGTTCTGGGGGATTCCCTTTACTCTTAGATCCTTTGCCTGTAAGTCCTGTGTAGTGTGTGGGTAGTTATGCACAGGGACATAATCAGACCGACGACCAGAACGAGTCTCATGTTGTTCTCTTCGTACTAGACTTTTCTTCTCGGGTACATGTGCTAGGATGCTTGTGGCCAGTCAACCTTCTAAAAAAATATGTTTATTGCGATTCTGGACAACATATTTGCTCTTCATTCATAACCGGGCACCTCTGCATGCCATGTTTGCTGGGCAGAATCATTCCCTTTTGCATTGTAAATAGAGTAATTTTTTTTTCGATGTCACAACAGAAATTTTACCGCACATGTTTTGGGGACTATGATTTGACCCACAGCAAGAGCCTGAACTGGATCTTATCAATGGCTATGGCAGGGTTCTCTGTGGTACACATTGAGAGACGGGAACCGCGTACTGCTTCTGCACATAAAGTTGCCGCTGTTGGGCTGCCTCTGATTTGCAGCTCTGCTTCAGTAGTTTGGGTTGGTTACCACATTTTACATTGTAGTAAGTTTACTTTATTACTCCTGTCACATCAAAGCAAAGCAGCTATTATCTCATAACAAACCAAAGCTACATTTCTAAACCACTGCAGCTAACCAAGCTCCAGTGCTATAACACCTAATTTACAGTTTATTCCAATTGCATGGACACACAAAGCACAAAATAAAATATATATATATATATATATATATATATATATATATATATATATATATATATCAGTTTCCATTGGCTCATCTGGGCCAAGTGTTTCAGAGGTTGAAAGGATGGTTGTAAAACATCCCAGGTTCTAGGTTGCTCACAAGACTTTCCACTTAGAGCTGGGCAGCTAAGTACACTTCAGGGCCAACTTAAAATTGTCCACACCATAGATTGATATCACTCAGGTTTTCGCCCCTCCAGGCAGCCAAGCTGGGAGGCTGCTTGCCTAGGTTTATGCTCAAGTGCCTCCCTTGAGCGGCAGACACTGTTGTTTGGGGGATTATTAAAGCCCTGGAAAGGTAAAATCAGTCTCTGAGGTATTTCCATAGGGCAATTAATTAATAAAGGGTTTTGTCTAAATACAAAGTAGCTATTTGTTTCCCGAGGTTCTTTCCATGGGTAACATTGGCTAAAGACAGATACGACCCAGTAAAAATAGAGAGACCTTGTTCCCCTTTCATTTCAGAGCACCCATACACTACTACAAAGTTTCAAAAGGGGCCCCACTTCCCTAACCAAAGTTTAATTCTTTCTTAAGGCTCACTTTACCAAATTCCCTGACCCTGCCAAGAAGGCCCCTCCTCGCCCCACTTCCACAACACCCTCGCTGCCAGGCTCTAGCAGGATCTCTTTTATTCAGCTTCCCGAGTTGTTGGGTATCCCCCAGAGTATCCCATTCACTAACAGACTGTGAATAGAAACACAGCAGCATTTGGAGAAGAAATAGGTGGGGCATATGTGATGGCCACTGGGCAGAATTTAGAGGACCTTCCCATTTCTGGTGGCTATGAGTTGATATGTATGTGGTCATTTATTAAAAGCAAATCCTTGGTGGAAGTAGATATTTAGATCAAAGGATCAGTTTCCCCGTTTTTTAGTTTGAGAAAGCCACTGAGGATTTTAAGCACTTATCACATTTCTAAGGAAGCTGTGATGGGGCACATTAGGGAGGCTATGGCAAGAGCATAGTGAGACAGACCCAGCTCCTCTAACAGCCAAGCAAACCCAGTGAGCACCGCAAACCCAGTGAACACACTCACTTTGAATTTCTATTCATATCTATATGATGGCCAGCATGCTGGCTCCTATAGTCAATACCTGGAACACAGCTACTGACTGGAGGTGCACAGTTCCTCTGAAAGCAGGCCTTCCACATACTCTAGACCAGAGGTCAGTCTCATCTTCCTGATGCCGAGACCCTCTAATACAGTTGCTCACGTTATAGTGACCCCCCAACCATAAAACTATTTCATTGCTGCTTCGTAGCTGTAATTTTGCTACTGTTAGGGACCCTAATGTAAACATACGATATGCAGGATGCCTGACATTCAACCTTAAGGGAGTCTCTCACCACAGACTGAGAGCCACTGTTCTGGTAGGTAAATTTCTGTCCTTTCCTGGCCCCACTTACCTTACTCAGTGAGGAAATTACAATGCTGAGGCTGTGGATCCAATTAGATGCCCCTACTCAATGCCCTGTTCCATAAACTCCAAGCTGACTTCCCAGCCCGACATAGACCTCCTTCTTCTCCCCGGTCTCCAATTTCATTGGCCACGCGATACTGCTGCTCTCTATACAGGGTGGGGAAGAAATAGGTGTAGAGACAGAAGCAGTCCCACATCCAGTACAGGAAGCAAGCACGTTGTGACATGAGATAGACTGGGAAGTTGAAGAGCAGCTCCATCTGTACTCAGAGTTCCAGGGAGGAATCCCACAGAAGTTCAGTTTCATTTCGACCCGACCGAGTCTTCTGGTTATTAAAAGTAGGTATTCAGCAAGTTTGGGGAACAGAGTGTGCTATCCTTTGAGATCTCTTTTAGAGTGTTTTGACAGAAGCACGCACATGCTTTCGTCTGAGAAGTGCTGTGTGCTCGAGTTGTACTGAGTAATCCTGTCTGATTGGGCATTAGCAGCTGCAAACACCCAGTCACAGGTACAAACCACAGGACTGCCGTGGGGACAAGAGATGTTTCAGTCATGCTGAGACAGGAGAGAAATGCCACAGATTTGGGTAGAAAGATGGGTATCAGGAACAGTTTTCCTTAATTACCTGAGCTAGTGGTCGCTCAGGCCCAGGCCTACAGTCTTTGTATTCATCTCTGATTATACCCTGTTCATTTTTTCCCCTCAGTCTTTGAAAGAATCACAGTATATTATCTGATTTTGTTTGTCTTCCCACCCTACCTCCTGGGTGTTGTTACTGAATATTCTGAATATTTTTTTTTGTACTTTCAAAAGCTACAACACTCCCCCACATTCTGTCCATCAGGTTAAAAATTAAAATACTCGATTCCCTGAATTCTTAGCCTTGTTTGTGTTTCTCACACCATGATCATTGTTTTGACTGTTTCCAATCCTCTCCCCCTCTCCCCACCTTCCTTCTATTTTCTTTCTCTGTTTTCTCTCTCCTGTACATCTGACTGTGGCATAGGAATGCAAAAACTATTCTGTTTCCTCAAACCTCCTAGGCAAAAACACCTACAGGAGGTGGGGAGATTCCGTGGTTAATGAACAGCTGACTGTGTGCTGACGACCAGGATCCAGTTGTCATCACCCACATGATGGTTCACAACTGGCTGCGACTCCAGTGCCAGGGATCCAAGGCCCTTTTCTGTCTTCCTCCAGACCCTGCATGCACATGCTGCCATGAGTTTGGGAGGTACACATATACACACAAAACTTTAAAAAAAAATCCTTCAAAGGGATCATCTTTAAAAATGTGCCTAAGGTGAAATTCAGAGAGCTGCCTCGGTCCTTCACAAGTCAGCAGGAGGAAATCTGTGAGGAGGTATGGACACGGGCATCCACCCTTGCCCTATCAGTTTTTACAAGTTATAAGAAAAAGCTCGGGAGAAATGGAAATGGCTAATTGCCAAAGGGCTTGAAGAGGCAACAGGGGGGACTTTGGAGGAAGTCACCCTGGATGAGGTTCTGAGAAATGAAGAACTCTTCTCCTTTCACGGAACATCTGTTCAGTTGCTGCAGGAGGATGGAGGTGAATGAGCATCACAGGGCCACCCCTTCACCCACGCTCGCTCAAAAGCACCTGTCCACACTCGCGATTCCTCTCCAAAGGAGTGCAGGGTAGCTTTTGCTCTCAGGATGCCTGCTGGGTCTTTGGCAACAAAGTCACACACACACACAAGTGTCATAGTGGGGAGCTGTTTTCTCAGAATGGGCAAAGGACAAATCCCAGCCTCACCCACCATATGGAGCTTGTTGACATCTGTGCAGCTGGGGAATGAAGGGAATTTCTTTCCGCATAGCCAGGCTGAGACACAGGGATGTAAGAGTGATTTCCCTCACCTGTGCCATGCTGTATCCCTTGCAGTTTTCTTCTCTCCTCTGTCCCTTTGCCCAGCACACTCTGGAATAGAATTCCCAGCTACCCATGCAACCATCCAACCTCAATTCATGACATCGGGGTTACTTGTGCGCCAATCAAGGGAGCAGAAACTCCTTTATTCCTTTTTCTGTTTGAGATAAAATATTGAGTCAGGGTCGTCTGATTCTTGTCCTGTTTACCCATGAAAAAGTGATTTATTTTAAACTAGCCATGAGTCACAGGACAGATATGACTTGAGGGTGCTGCATACACTCATTTCTTGACTTCAGGAAAACAAAGGTTGTAGCGATGTTAAGAGGGCCTATTTTTATTTCTGTATCAAAAATACTTTTTTTTTCTTTTTTTTTCCGGAGCTGGGGACCAAACCCAGGGCCTTGCGTTTGCTAGGCAAGTGCTCTACCACTGAGCTAAATCCCCAACCCCAAAAATACTTTTTTTGATAGAGCAAATCATGTCAGAAAGTCGACTTGGCACTTGATTCTTATGACTTAGCCTTTGTATCTCAAAGCGAGAACAGAGCAGGGCTGTGTGGTCAAGTTGCATGCCGTGGTAAGTCAAGCAGAGAGTTTCTGCACAGTGTGCAAGTTCAACACTGCTTCTACACTTTTCAGCTTTGTGGCCTTGCAAATGTTCTTACTTGTACCATTAACTTCCTTGCATATGTATATATGTATATATATATGTATATATATATGTATATATATATATATATGATTAAAGGAGGTACACATTTTGAGGGCCATATGAAATGACAATCGAGGTGGTGCTTGAAGCATTAGACACCCTGTATACGTGAGTTTGTCTCCATCCACAGTCCTTAGCTTGTAAGCTTTCCGTATTCTGAGGGAAAGTAATCAAATAGTTAAATGAACAGACATGGGAGTTATGCTATCGCGAATTATTGTCCTGGGACTCTGGGTAACTTACTTAGCCTTATCTTCAAAATTTGAATTAGCAGTTGAAGTGACTTCACTGGATTACACTACGGATGAAAAGAGATGATTATATAAAATGCTTCGCTCGGAGTCTCCGTTAGACTGTGCTATGTCTGCTTACACTGCTCCTAGGCCACGTCTTCCTTCCTCATGTCTTCGGAGGCACAGCACTGATGTGTTCCAGTTCAAACTCCATTCTCAAAAATCTCTGAGCCTATCTGGACCAAGCAGGAAAGGACCACATCTACTCCATGAGATTCGCTAAGTGATATGGAATTCATTTATTATATGAAAATATTCAAAGATGCCCTACGCATTCTAATTCCACCCCTAAGATTGTGTTTCTCGTACGGACGTCCTCTTTCATCCCAGACTCTGCCCTCTGCTACGGCACTGCAACGCAGCATGTAAAGATTTCTTCTTGTCCAAAGTATTGAAATCCACAGGCAATAGTTATTCTTGATTCTTGGTTGTCAACTTAAGTGACTTAGAAAACACTTGGGAGCAGAGTAAAGCACGTCTCTGTGGTAGCCATAAGAATGCTCCCAGACAGGATTAACCAACTTGGGAGCACCCCTCCCTGATGGTTTTGATGAAATAAAGGGGAAGAGTGGAAAGTCAATGGCTCAAGTATTCTTCCTCTGCTTCCTGGCTGCCACGAGATGAGCTTTCTGGCAATGTCACGTGTTCTTCGTGTGACAGATGGAAATCTCTGAAACTTCAAGCCAAAAGAAATATTTTCTCCCTTAAGTTGTTTTGCTTAGGTGTTTTTTCACACCTACAGAAAACTGACTACAGAAGGCCCACATTTAGAGGAGTCAGTCACGAGCATTTAAACGAGGCTGCTCCAGAGGGAAAAGCAGAGGGTGGGCCTGAGGTTACATAGCAGGCTCCTTCTCCTTTGGATAATGATAAAAGTGGGGTGTGGGAGGAAGGCAAGTTGTTGGCCCCTTTTCAGCGATAGAAGTAACAGTAAGAGAAGTAACAAGCCATTACAGGGAAAAGAGAACGTTGTCCTAGATTTCCACTTGGATTTGGAATAGGTCATCCTTTGGGTGCTCCTTTTCCCCTATTTTTATTATTTTATATGTATGGACATTTTCCAAATGTATGTTGGTGTGCTGTGTCTGCACCTGGTGTCCGTAGAGGCCAGAAGAGAGGCATCAGATCAGATTCCCAGGAATTAGAGTTGTAAATGGATTGGAGCCACCTTTGGACATCCTTCTCTTTCATTTGAATCTGTCTATGCTAAACACAGCCCAAACACCCAAACCGAATGAATGTGAACCTGGTTGCCTGGGCTGACTAGATGAAGGTGAGTTCCTTTGACGTATCCCTTTTAGTCTACTTTATGTCATAGAGGACACCAAGACGCTCTCTTCTCTTCCTCCGAAGGACTTATAGGCATTTGAGTGGTGGTCCAAAAGGACTCTGATCACACTTGGAGACTACAGCCACTGGAACAGTACAGAAGGCTCTGGAAAAGTCAGAACAGACAAGTTACATCAGACATAGGTTCCACACATGCCCATCTAAGGTAAAAGGTATGTCTTCCTCTTCAAAACGTACCTCTTTGCTCATTTGCATAGACTGATTTCCTATTGCATGACAGTGGGAAGAACTGGGTAAAGGGGCCCCAGTGGGTGTGCCTTAGTTATAGACCTATTTTGCTGTGTTGAAAAATACATGTGTATTTCAAGATACTCAGTAAGTTTAAATTGTGATCCTTAAGATGTACGAAATTAATTATGTCAAAATGAAACTTACTGACGTTTCTAGTTAGTTATGTATTGTAATATATGAGACAGCAATAATCGCCGTTGTGAGGAGGTGCTGGGCACCTATGGCCAGAAGTACACTCAGACAGCCAGCAGTGAGAGGGCAGAAGAGAGTTCTAAGCCTGTGGTGCCTATTGTGGTTTAATCTAGAGGCAGAACTACTAAACGTCAGAGCAAAGACCCTAGGTCAGTGCTCTCTGCAAATCAGAAGTGATTTAATAAGGTGAGTACTAAATAAAGCTGCTTCAGTGATTTTAACACCATCACCTGGCCAGCTACTCCGAAGGTGCCATTGCTAAGGAAAACAGTAAGCCTGTGCCATAGGTACCGTAGCTCAGGAGGGGATTTTTGCAAACTCAAGAGTTATGGATAAGGCTTGCCGGCCTTCCGAAGAGCAGCTTTCTAATAACACCATTTTCAGAAGCTGAATTCATGTGCGTATAACCATGTGTGCCTTGGTTGAAGTTCTCTGAGTCACAATTTTACCAAGCATTAATACAGGTGATGTCCAATACCAAACAAGTAGGAGTAGGTGCTGTCCAATCACAAGCAAGTATGAGTAGGTGCTGTCAAATCACAAGCAAGTAGGAGTAGGTGCTATCCAATCAGAAGCAAGTGGGAGTGCTGTTTGAGGGAAAGCTGCCCCAACGCAGTGGGGATATGAAGCTACACTCAAGTTCATCTTTGCAGATTTGCAGAAAAAGATACATGGAATTTATCTGAAATTCAGATTTTGGAAGAAAACAAGATTATTAGTTGACCATGGTGTACAGTTATGCCAGGCCATCTGTGATTACAGGCATCATTTAACCTCGGTGTTGCATAAAGGAAACTTTAAGAAGTACAAATCATCAAGACAGGCCCTGGGCAGAGGAGTGGGATTCTGGTAAAGAGGACTCTACTCCACTCCCTAATCCGTAAAATTTGGGCCATTTATACTGAGGTACTTGCTGGGCAACTGAAAGAGACAAAGCCGACTTCTCATCTTCTTTAGTCAGTATGTAATCTGGAGCTATTAGGAAGGTTAGTCTTCTACACCTCACCTCTAGGGAGCAGCAGGAGGCTATGTGCTAGGCTCAGAACCATCCCACCCTCTAAGCCAAAAGTTATGCTATAGGTGGTGTGATATCGCCTTACAGTGTCACTAGCAGTTGTAGTTAGGAGACTCTGGCTAACGCACACACACACAGTCCAAACTCACTTCACTAAGTCATGGACATGTGAAAAGATGGACATGTTTTCTATGTATGCTTTGACCGTCCTGCACAGACCAGAAGGGATGTGCTTGGTGTTTTTCTCTCTGTATACAAAAAGCTTAATTAGCACTTCAGGGGAAGAGTGATAGCGATGAGCTGCAGGCCACCACACTTACCACAAGGGTCAGGCACAAATGATCACCGGCACTGTTTCAACCTACCTTTAATTTGGGTGTTCTGGTTCAGTGACAGATAGTCTCAAACATTTAGGCTTAAAAGCAGAAACGTCTTTGTCAGGGCTGCTCTGAGACGTTTTATATGATAGGCATTCTCCATTTTCATTCTCTGTACCATTTGGGTCTCCTTCTAATACTGTGTGTGTGTGTGTGCATTGGGAGCACACTGATAATTCTGGGTGACCATATGGCTGAAGGGTGCTGAATTCCTTTCTGGTTTTAGTTACAATTAAATGGGTACCAACGCCTAAAAACAACGAGAGGGCTGGAAAATAAACTAGCTAAGAGAATAAATAGGCGAGTAAAATGTCCTCATGTAATAGGCAGTAAACCTGCAAATTCAGGAAATGTCTAACATACCTGGAAACCAACCCCAAGCCTGTTCCGTGAATTCCCAGTAGCCACCAATAGAAGGGCTGCTAATATTTACTTCAGAAACTCATTTTCAAGACACTGTGCTTAGTGTTAGACATGTCACTTGGTGTGGCAATAAGATATACAGGTGATGCTGAGCAGAAACAAACCACAGAGGGACTCTATTCCTTTCCATATGGGTCTGGGTTCTTCATGTGTAGGTAATTTGTAAAATACATGGTTGAATAAACCAAATCATAAACACCTGGTAAGATTATGTTGAAATTTTGGGATTTTTTTCCTGTGTTGTCTGAAGCTCTGAAACATTTGAAGATGCCCATTGGAGCTGCACTTAGTATTTTTATTATTAAAGACATTGATATTTTTAAAAATAAAGGGACCTTTAGGATCTCCGTCATTTAGTGCGCATTTTAAATAATTCTCAGATTTGTTCCAGAAAAGATGAGGTTATCTTCACAGAAACAAACAAACATAAATAAATAAATGAATAAATAAATAAATAATAAAATGGACCCCAAGCAGACTTCTATCCTTGCCACCAATATACTTTTAAAATCAGGAAGTGGCATACACCTCCACTCTTGGCACAGAGGCTGAGACAGGGGTACCCTTAGTGTGAAGTCAGACGAGGCTGCATTTTTATGCTCTGTCTCAAAAGTATACAACAAATAAACGAAATATATCAGTGCATCCAGAAAATTCTCACCAGTGTTGGTCACTAGGTTGTATTTTAGTAGATGTTCTTACATTTTCTATTTTATTTGTTTGGTATTTGCAAGCACCTGCTTTCGCCAAGACAACGTTGTCTCTCACCTTCCTTAAGCCTTGCAAGCACAGGTTGAGCCAGTTACTGCCGTCTAATGTTTCCTGGAGAGTATCTTTTAACTCCAAATAACCAACACGTTGGAGAGAATAGATTATGAAAAACTCTTTTCTTAAGTGTGCAAAACGAGAATTTTGGTTTCTTGAAAACCACAGAAATATTATAAGAATGTTTTCTTTGTTTTAATTCCGGGTGTGGAATATGGGTCTGCTTTAGATCGTCCGCAGGAGCTGACTATAATTTGCTTCACGCTGTAGCAGGACTGTAACTTTGAGAGCTGCAGGTGGTGTCTGGAAGTGTATGATGTTTGGAATTCTGAGCTCTCTTGGAAGAGTTTATAAATGCTAGAGCCCCAGAGGGGCTAGCTCTGCTGCTGCTGCTGCTGCTGCTGCTGCTGCTGCTGCTGCTGCTCCTCCTCCTCCTCCTCCTCCTCCTCCTCCTCCTGCTCCTCCTCCTCCTCCTTCTCCTCCTCCTCCTCCTTCTCCTCCTCCTCCTCCTTCTCCTCCTTCTCCTCCTCCTTGTCTTCCTCCCCATCCTCCTCCTGCTGCTGCTGGTGGTTGCTTGTGGTGGCTGGGTGCCGATGTGGTTTGCTGCAGTTTGTCAAGTAGTTGGGTTCAAAGGGACAAGAAGAAGAAATTAGATATTATGACAGCAAAGATCAAATTTGCCCCAAGGAACTCAATGACTCAATGCCCCCAATTAGCAGGAAGTAGTATGACAACATCCTTGCCTCCTCTATACTTCTCTCTCTCTCCTACCTAGTGCTGGGGAGTTGAAAGTGTAGAAGAGAGGTAAAGAAAGGTAATAGACAAAGGAACCCATAAAGTAGCCAAAAGTCCAGCTACACCCCTAAAGTTACCAACAGTCCTTTGCTGTCGAAGGGCTTGACTCCTGGGCTGCTGTACTCCCTGGAAAACTGAAGCCTCTGTGTCCCAGCTTCCTCCATTTGTGACCTCACATGACTGTTTCTGGCCATAGAACTGGACTCACACTGTGTGTAAACAACCAGTGGTCAGGACTTTCAGTGGTGAGTGACAGGTGATACAGAACGATCGTCTCAGATGAAGAGCAAACAAAGTCAAGGCTGCTCCAATACTCGCTGTCTCCATCTGTCTGCAAGTAGCAAGGAAGAACAGGAAGATGAAGAGACATCAGAGACTCAGAGAGACATAAACATCACTGAGAGGAGAGAAGGTTTGGGGTGGGGAGAGAAGGCAGGTGGCTAGAATTTATGATGCAGATTCTTGTAGGATGATTTGGGACAGGGCAGGTGATTCTGCAGGATGCAGGACTCTGTATCTGGCTGAAGAGGACAGGGGTAACTGTAAGACTCAAAAAAAAAAAAACAGGTCATGATTATGATTATAAAACAAAACAGGCCATGATGATAGAAAGCTCCAAGATTTCACAGGAGGACGAAAGACATTCAAGTTTTCCCTAGCCATATGGAAGGGGGAAAGAATCAACACCAGAAAAGAAAGGGTGCTATTAGGAGACCTTAAACCTTCGACATATACATTGAGACAATGTTATTTCTAAAACCCAGAAAGTTGACAGAGTAGATGAAACAGATAAGCTGTTTGAAAGACAGAAATTACCCAAATTGACACTAGAATCAATTAAAAATATATAAATAGCAATATGTGTTAAACAAATCAAATTAGCAATTTCAAATGCTCCTAAAATAAAAATTCCAGGCTTGGATAGCTTCACTGGCGAATTCTGTCAATCATTTTATTAAAGAAATTTCAAATTTTACATAAACTTCTTCAGATGCTAGAAGCGGAGAAAACAATTTCTCAATTATTACTCTGAGCTCATCATTGGATGATTCCAAAGAAAGAGACACTTAGAGATGGGGAAAGCCTTAGGCTAGTGTTTTTCAAGATATAGATTATAAACATGAATGCTTTATTTTCAAAATGAGGTAAAGTAAGAGTTTGCGCATGTATACTATAACACTTGCAGAAAAGGCATGAGCAACATTCAGTGTTCACTCTGGAAACAAACAATCAGCAAGTTAGGACTAGAAGGAAGCTCTCTCCACTTCAAGGACTGTATCAGAAAAACTCTAGGTAACATTTTCCCATAAGCCTGGGTATCTATCCTCATTATTGTTATCCAACATTACTAGGAGGATCCTAAATGTAACATGTACACATACACATACACACACACACACACACACACACACACACACACACACACACACACACACAAAGACCAATGGCATTACCACCAACAAAAATAACAACAGCAACAACACTAACAGAAACACTTGCCATTTTCCTCACAACAATATAGAAAGTCATACTTTACAGGAAAAGGGGAATTGTGTTTACTCTCATTCAACTTGGCTGCAAGCCTAAGAAATCTAATGAAAGTCTCCTGAGCTACTACATGAGTTTCCTGAGATTTTGGAATGTGAAGACACTATTCAAAAATCAACTGTACTTTAGATAAGAGTAACTAGAAGACTGAACTAATCGGGGATGGATTCATACATGCTTGGAAGACTACAGAGTCCTGCAAACCAAAGTGAGAAGACATCTGAATGAGAGCTATACTACAGTCCTGGGTCAGAATGGTCAGTGGAATTCATACATGAAATATTCTCAAACTTGCTTACAAGTTTACATAGTTACAAGAAGACTCATATCAGCTTTCTTTTTGGTAGTAGTCAATAAGTTTTATATAGGAATACAAAGGACAGAGAGGGACGAGTGGTGTCACTCTGCTGCCCCTAGTTCCAGAGATAACCTCATCTTCTCTTCTCATGTGGTACCAGTCTTGATCCTGAGAAAGGAGTCAAGAATGACAGGAGCAGACTTACTATCTTAGCTCAGCCTACAGAATGCTGAGATGTTTAGAGAACAAGAGATGTGCTTTTCATAGTTTTGGATACTGGGTAGTCGATCAAAATACCATGGGATTCAAGTCTCCTTGGCTTGTACATGAACATGTTCTAACTTTCTTCTCAGGTGAGGCAAAGAGAGCTCTGTGCTTCCCTCTTGGAGGACACGAATCAAATCTTATCAGATCTGTCCCCTTCCTTACCATTTCACTTAGCCTTAATTATATCCTTACTCCAGACACAGACGCATTGGGAATTAAGGCCGCTATTCATGTGGTTTAGAAAGCTGACATTCAGTTCATGGCGGTGACAGCACAATAGTTTCACAAAAGCTTTAATGCAAAGTCATACTCATTAGGGAAGTGTAGTTTTAGTGTAAGGAGAGAAATACAGATCAAAGGGAAAAAGTAGTTTATAAATGAATCCACATGTATGTGTCATTTGACTTCTTACAGGTTTGTTGAATTAATCCAATGGGAGAGAAGACTCTGTAATAACTGAATAGAATATGGGGGCACAGAGACATAAGGGAGGGAAGAGTGAAGCACTGGCTTTACCTTGTAATATGGGTGAAACAAAAACATCTAGAAAAGAACCAAGGAAGAGTATCTTTATGACTTGAATAGGTAATATCTTCCTACAGAAGATATACTGAGCCTCGACAATACCAAATCAATCCAAACTAAAAAACTGATCACTTCTGTTCTAATAAATAAAATGCTCAACCATGATGGTGGCTGGAATTAGCTGCGGTTCATATCCTGTGAAGGGCTTGATTCAGAGCACGGAAAGTTCAATCATACATCAAGTATTTGTTAAGAACACAAGATATTTTTGATCAATGGATAACTTGCAAAAGAGGGAACAGACACTGAAAGAAAGAGGGTGTCTGAGTGGTCCACAAGCCGGGGAAAGCTGTTCAGCATCATCATCAGAGAAATGCAAAAGCCACAGTGTGACAACATTGCACGTCCACTAGAAAAGCTAAAATTAAAATAAAAACTGACAAGACCAAATGTTGTTGAGGATGTGGAGTAACTGGAATTCTTGAGCATCAGATGGGAGTGTAAATTTTTATTATCACTTTGGGAAGGAGTTTGGCAGTTTCTTAGAAAGTGAAATATACATTTACCACATGACCCAGCAATCCCACACTTGAGTGTTTATCGAAGAGAAAATGTATCCACACAAGAAAACTTGAACATGAACATTCTTTGCAGCTTTATTCATCACAGTTAGAAACTGGAACTAATCCAAATGTCCAAAAACCTGTGAGTGATAAACAAATTGTTGTTTGGGGGTATAATGGAATAATACTTGGTAATAATAAAGAATGCACTATGGAAAACATGACGGAGTCCCAGGCAAACATTATGCTGAGTGACAGGAGTTGGGAACACAAATGCGCACAGTGTAGGCTTCTGTGGCGAAAGCTCTGAGCACAGGCATCCTAGAACGTCTGACTGGAGACGACAGATCAGCAGAGGCCGAAGCAAAGGCTGGCCAACGTCAGAGATGACAGCTGCACAGGGAAGTTCTTGGGACCTGGAATGTTGAGTTTAGTGTGGGACATGGGGTATGTGTATTTATTAAACCCCACTGAACACTTGGAATGGGTGTGTTATAAGGTATCAAGTAGAAAATTCAAAGAGATAATTAAGCATATTGCCACCTACATGCAACTAAAGAAGACTGCCAGAATTCCACATGGTAGGTTTCAAAAAAGGTAGGCCTTTCTTCTTCCTCCTCTTCTTTCCCCCTCTCCCACTCTCTCCCTCTCCCACTCTCCCCGTCTCCCTCTTCCCCTCTCTCTCCTTCCTTCCCTCCCTCCCTCCTTCCTTCCTTCCTTCCTTCCTTCCTTCCTTCCTTCCTTCCTCCCTTTTTTCCTTCCTTCTCTTTCTTTCTTTCTTTCTTTCTTTCTTTCTTTCTTTCTTTCTTTCTTTCTTTCTTTCTTCCTCTCTTCCTCTCTTCCTTTCTTCCCTTCTTCCTTCCTTTCTTTCTTTCTTTCCAGGCCAGGGTGGCCTGGAAATCACAGAGATCTTCTTGCTTCTGCCTCTGAGTGCTGGGATTAAAGGCATGTGCTACCATGCCTGGCTTTTCTATTTCCTTTCAGCACTTTCAGAACTTACCAATTACCCTGAAAAAAATGTAATACACATCCCATCTGTCTACACTTATAATAGTGATTGTTTTAGAACCAATGGATTTTAATTATTGAGTATTCTTGAGTAGCACTCTTTAAAAATTACATGAGGGATTAATTGCAAAAAGTTTTCTTTTGTTACATCTTTATGAGATCTGGTAGACGAGATAAAAGCACCTTTTGTATCAGGTTTGGAGAGGAGTGGTGGAAGCTGGGAGCATGAAGTATAGTGAGACTGACTTGTAGTTTAGCAGGCTACCACATTAGGGTGAATAGTGATTGAGTTATTAATCTACACCTATACTCTCATGACTCTTTGCTTCTGAGCAGGTAGACAAATTGTAAGTCACTCTGAACACATCTTTTAAGATGCCTTTAAAGAATGTACTTTTAGCCCTTACTTGATAGCATGTCCATCTGTGCACCTGCAGGTGGAGGTTAGAGGTCAGCACTAACTATCTTCTGCTTTGCTCTGCACCTTGCATTTTTGAGACAGGACTTCTCACTAAGCCTTGAGCTCATCAATTTGGATTCACTGGGCAGCCAGGGAGCTCTAGAGATTCTCATTTCTCTTCCTCCCCTATGTTGAGTTTATATATCTGTGCCATGATGCCTTGATTGAATGTGGTCACTGGGGAGTGTCATTCTTACATGGCAGTCACTTTGCTGTCTTCCCAGGCTCCATGCTCTTCTTGGATCTGCTGTGACTTCTGTCTTTTGTCTTTTCCTGTCCCTCTAATCTAGCTTCACATTACTTTATGAAGATTGATCCTAATCCCCACTACTGGTACTCATGAGAACAGATAAGCACGTTACTCATATAATGTCAATACTCCCATTCCCTGATGGCTATGGCACATGCACTGTTAAAACATCCAACTCTCCACAGTCCAGCCTCTACTTTGGTAGTGTTCACATAGAAAAGCATTCTAGTATTTCATTATTTCTTAAATTAAGCCTGTCAAGATTTGTCTCAAAGTTTGTGTCTACAGTTCCCAGATTGCTGTCATTCAACATTCTACCATTTTCTCAAAGTTCTCTTCAAATTCTCTCTCTTTTTGAAAGACTTCCATTGAAATGTTATTTGTCATGAATTACTTCTTGATATAAAATAAATTCCTAGCTTTTAAGTCTTATATCTGTCCATTCCATGTAGCCACACATGCATGTAATCAGTGTCTGTCTACATTAGCCAATAGTCACACTTTATTTTTTCTTTAAAATTTTTATATTGCTTTATGTGCATGGCTGTTTTGCCTGAATGAGTATTTGTACACCATATGTATATAATGCCTTTTGAGGCTAGAAGAGGACATCATATTCCCTGGAACTGGAGCTATAGATGATTATGAGCCACTATATGCCTCACAAAAAACCTGGAAATTGAACCTGGGTCTTCGGAAGAGCAGCCAGTATTCATAACAACTGGCTAAACATCTCTCAATCTCCATTTTGACTAACCCTAAATAAGGTGTTCTCATGTTAAACTTCTAACCTGATACCATTTAATCACACTCATCATTAACAATCTCCTGTAAAGGTAGGTGTTCTTCATGTAAGTCCTGTCACAATTCTAGGCACTCCAACTTTCATAGAAGTGGCAAGTTCACTTTCACTGTCACTGCCTACCAAGTGGACTGGACTCACTGTGCGTTCCACCTTTGGAGGTAGTCTGACTTATCTTTATAGACACTCTATAGACATGCTCTTCTAACGCCTTAGTAATTCTCATTCAGATTTCTCATTTTTTTATATAACCTAGAATTTGTTTGAATAAATTGATTTCAATGAACAATTCTCTCTTTTTCCATAAACATGTCATTTATAGATGCACATATTCGTTAAATGGCTAGCAATCACTGGTTGTTGTTGATGTCATGTATTGTAGCTAATGGCAATAATGTAAGTTGGTGTTTGAGACTATATTGTTACATCAACTTATGTGCTATAGCGGAATTGAACATATATTCTTAGTACAGACATTTGTATAAGATAATCAGTTGAGGCACCTGTAGAAAAGCCTCTTTATTTTGATAAGCATACACTTTAGAAACAGACATGCTCATCAGTGATGGGTAGCAGAAAATAGACATTTCACATTTTTATGATATGGAGAAGAAAGCATGGATTAAGTAATTTGCAAATTACTGATATTCTAAGCTTGATTTCCATTAGAGTCTTCTCAAGGCTCACTAAGCACTCCTGGTTTCAGTAGCCACCCAAAAATACACAAGGCTACCACTAAAATATGCCTTCCCTAGTTGCCAAATACAAAGATGGGTTTCTATTCTGTTTTTCATTTTTCGCTGAATATTGTTGAGAAGTGATATTCATACCCATTAGACAAATGTAGTCAGGATTGTTGCGGTTATATATAACACATCAACACCTGCTTGTTTCTTCTCATTAAAAACGTGATATGTACTGAGATCTGGTTGCATTTGAAAGGGTGAAAATGCATATCAAAAGCAAATCAAAGATCTTGTAAAAGAGCAGTGGTGCAAACCTCTGAGAGCATCACTTCTCAAAGATGATGTATTGAAATCTGTCCTTTCTGTGAATTTTTGTGTGCAGCCTCTTTAGCTGGTGAGGGCTCCCTCTCCTAACCTGATGGGTTTTTAATGGATGTGTTGGGGAACGAGGTATAGGGCTTTCATTTATGCGACCTTTCTAGTGGAAGGTGAGTAATGAGAGTATTCAACAAGAATCTTTTGACTGCCACATCTTATTTTGCATCATTGTGGGATTCATTTAAAGGAGACATGGGCTGTGTTGGCATCTCAAATTTGCAAAAGACTGAATATTTCCCCAAAACCTACTGGTATTTCCAGGATGATGCAGCTATAATAAGGGAACTTGTTCTTAGCAGCATGGACTTGATGTCAAGAGTTTCCTAGAAGTCTTAGAGTATAAAATATATTTTATTATGGATATTGAAGACACAAACCTGACACTATTGTATGTGTGTAAAGAGAAATATGTAGTAAAATATTTCTTGTGGTGAAAGAAATTAGCAACAGATATGTTTTGTTTTAAGTATAATTTATTTTGCTTGACACAAAAAGTAAAAGTAAAAAACGGCCCTAACATAGACCCCCATGACATTTTCATGCTCTAATAATGTGAATAATGTTTGATCACATCAAAATGTCTTTTATTTCAACAAATTTGACTTCTTAAATGTTGTTTTTTTCTAACCAGTCCTTTCCCAATACAATGGTGAGATCTGTGATGTAGTTATATTTAATCATGCCCTTAGACTGAGGATCTTAAGAAGTAGCTATTTACAGTCTCTCTTATAATTTTAAAAAGACATCTTTATTTATTTTATGGATATTTAAGTGTCTGTGTATTGGTTTCAATGAGAGCAAATCCCATAGACTGTTATATTTGAATACTTTGTTCCCAGTTGGTAGACTGTTTGAAAAGGATCAGGAGGTGTGGCCTCGTTGAAAGACCTGTGTCACTGGGAATGAGATTTGAGGCTTAAAAAGCCCATACCAGGCCAGTTAGTATTCTCCCCTCCTCTCTGTCTCTGTCTCTGTCTCTGTCTCTGTCTCTGCCTCTGTCTCTGTCTCTCTGACTCTGTCTCTCTGTCTCTGTCTGTCTCTGTCTCTGTCTGTCTCTGTTTCTCTCTCTGTTTCTCTCTCTGTCTCTCTGTCTCTCTGTCTCTGTCTCTGTCTCTCTGTCTCTGTCTCTCTGTCTCTCTGTCTCTCTCTCTCTCTCTCTCTCTCTCTCTCTCTCTCTCTCTCTCTCTCTCTCTCTCCCCTCTCCCTCTCTCTTTCTCCCTTCTTTCTTGTGGATCAGGTGCAAGCTCTCAGCTACTGCTCCAGCACAATGCCTGCCTTGCCTGATGCCATGTTCCCTGACATGATGGTCAGACTCACGCTCTGAAACTGTAAACACCCATTCAATGCTTTCTTCTATAAGTTGCCTTGGTCATGATGTTTTTTCATAGCAGTAGCAAAATAACTAAGAGTGTGTCTATGTGAGTGTATGGCAAATTTGTTCATGTGCCCATAGAGACCAGAAGAGGTATCAGATTCCTCAGAGCTGGAGTCATGGGTTGTTGTGAGCTGGCAGATATAGTTGCTAGAAAAATCAACAAGTACTTGTAATCACTGAACCATCTCTCCAGCTCTTCACTTATACTTCTTCATAAACATTTCTTTCAATTTATAAAGCCCATAAACATGGGACAGCTGAATTTTGGTTAAAAGACAAATACATATAAAAATGAGCGTGTTATCAGACAAAGTCACAAAGGGCAGGCTACTGAAACAAGCAACTTCAAATCTGAAAAAAAAAAGTGTACAGCTAAGATGTTTTCTTGACCTTTTCTAACTTAAAATGATCCCTCGATAGTCCCTGGGGGATTGGGATCCTCCCACACTCCTGAAGATCTCTCCACATTGTCTATAAATGGACAATCAGGGGAGGAATCAGTTGGGAAGGCTTGATGTCCCAAGATATTGTCCAGAAATGGCCTGCAACATTACGTACTTAGCTGCAAGAGAGGCCTATAAATGGAGTCTATGTAAGTGGAGGGACAGGGAACTCTCCTTAGTAGACACCTGACAGCCAGGGGAATTCACATGACAATTTAAAAACCATCAAATAATTATGAGGAACTAAAAACTGAAGGTCTACCACTGCAACCTTCTGTGAACAATCTGTGGGATGTCTACTCATTGAAGTACATGGTCGGGGAGATTCCATGAGGGTTATGTACACTAAATGCTGCTAAAGAAGGAGCTCATCCACCACCTCTCACTCATATTCTCCATTTTCTCTTTGGCAACTGATTGGCAACAATGTGAACTAAGCTGATGAGCTCCCAGGCTAAGGCAGCATTAGTCTTTTGCGTAAAGATATTTGGTCCTCAAGCCAAGATTCTCTTAGGGTTAAACACAATAAACACCTTTCCCAAACAACCATCATGATATATTTATTCATAATAGTAAGAAAGTCTCTACTGAAGGCTATAGAACTATAAGGAAAAAATAGGGGTCATTCTCCTTTAAATAAAATTGTGGCATATTTTCTACTAAAATGATTTTTTTTGAAATAATAGGTAAGCTGTCCTTGTTATTCATAAACATCTTATTTATGCATCTTCACTGTTGTGATAAATTAGCTGGGTTTGTTTTATATTTCCCTACAGTTTACTTTAAATAATCCTTCACAGTCGTTCACCACAAGACCACATAAGGTTCTTTTTTTAATACCTAGAATGCTGAAATAGCACTTTGAGCACAGACTGTACTGCATAACAAGTGAATTGTTTCTGCTCAGAAATGCCATGCAAAAACTTATTCCTTTCACATTGTTTGTATGTAGTTTAAATCTTCAAGGCTTCTCTGTATTTTAAAGCAATATTATTTGATCCCATAGTCAGACACCACTTCATTTTTCCGTCTATGCTCCTTACCACTCTCACACCAGCATCTTCTGAATCACACTGTCACAAAATACTGACCACCTAACATTAGAATAGTAACAAAAAACATGGTCCACTCTCTTCCACTGTACCCATCTCTTTAGTTTCTACACAAAACCAAATAATTTTGGTTTGGGGAGCTATCAATTATTCAAACCTGCCCATCTCATCAAGTTCAAGGACAATGACTAAATGCTGATTTTCAACTCTACCACACCTCTGCACAGCCCAGACTCCTCTGTGCCATCACCAGGACTGTTGTCTTGATATGTCTGCCAAACCATTGTTGTGTTCAAAGCTAGCGTAGCGTTTGCAGGGAAAGCATTTGACCTACATGGTGTCGCTGTAGATGTGACTTCTTGTGCTCTTGACCCAACTGGTTCTGAAGAACACACAAACTACAATAGCATAGATACTTCTTTTCTCTTATGTCTTGTGAAAGTAATGGAGAATGTTATGAAACCATATCCAAATGACTATGTTGAGTAGCAGGTTAGTGGAGGTGATGACAAAGTAAAAGCTTGACTCATAGAGTTGGCAGTCAATCTGAAGGAGCCACGCACCTCACAATGACTGAACCAGGTCAGAGCAGGACACTCTCATGTTTCCCTTGCACTCCAAAGCAGTAGTCAGTTCTGGCTTATAATTTGGTCTTGGACACCCTGGTTCAAACACTGTTGTGTGTACCTGTAGTTGTTTAGATTTAATGTTTTCTTTGACTGACGTCTCTGTTTCTTCTGTTATGTCTTCAATGCCTAAAAATCTCTCTTCTATCCCTTGAATCGTGTGGGTGTGTCTTGCTTCTGAGGTTCATCTTTGAGTTCCTCAATTTTTCATTTCCGCATCGTCTTCCTTTTGGTTCTGTTTAGTCTATATTCACTTTCAGATCTCGAACTATTTAATTCATTTTCTGCTATGTTTTTATGTTTACATAGATTCTTTAATGCACTTAATAATTTCTTCTTGAAGGACCCCTATCACATTCATAAAGGCAAGCGTAAAGTCCTTGTCTCATGCTTCAGCTATGCCGCATTTCTCAGGGCCTGCTGTGGCAGGAGGACAGGCCCCGCTCTCTTCTTACTCAATGATAGTAACTTTTTTCTTTTTTGCATCATCTATTTCCTCACATTATGCAGTGATGGTTTGGTCATGTATAGAATCCTCTGGCTGAGAATCATCTTTTCACTTGCACTTAGCACCATACTTAAAACATAGCACTTGAGTGTAGAGTTGCATTAAACATATTTCCTATTAATCAATAGTTGGTAATCAATGAAACATTATATTTATCTATCATATATAATATATAACCATTTATTACCAAAAAATTTTTAAAATGAACTGGATAGAAAGTTTCATCAAGAAAAGCTAGGGTTATTTAAGATAGGAAAATGAGTAGAAGGAAGAGGGAGGGACACACCATGGGGAAATGATGGTTAACAGTGAGTGGCACAAAAAGTTAGACCTGGAGCTGGGGAAAGGACTCAGAAGTTCAGAAGCTTGTGGCAGGTGCTAGGGTAGCACTTTGAAATGACAGATTATTGCTGGAGTGAGCAGAGTAGGTAAAGCCTATTACTGAGCAATGCTTGTGAGTGTGCATGTGTCAGCCTCTACCCTTTGTTGTAAATAGACTTTAAGTTCAAAGTAAATTCAGTTCACCAAAAATTGAGGGAAAGGCACTGAGAGTTCTCACTTATCTCTCTATCCCTGTGTATTGTCTTCCACTGTTTACATCCCCCACAACATTGGTGCATTTGTTAGAAGTGATAAATACACAGTGATATGTCATCACCTAGTGCTCACAAGGACATATGTCTACCACTGCAGCATATAGAGTGATTCCATTCATCTCCCGCATCCCAACCACAGGGAATAATGATTTATGGCTTTTTGAAATGTCACGTGGGTAAACTAATACAGAATGAAGATTTTTTTTTGTCACAGTGACTTTGTTTATTTAGTAGTACTTAGATATCTGCCCTTTTGTTTTTTTTTTTAATTATTGGGTAACAGAGATTTTTGGTGATAATGTTGAAATTATTAATACATTTGCCTATGAAAAATATCTTATTTGTTTCAAGTTTGGCAATTAGAAATAAAGAATCATATGCAGGGTTTTTCCCTAGGTTTCTCTGTGTAACAGACTTGACTGTCCTGGAACTCTCTCTGTAGACGAGGGTAGCTTTGAACTTAGTGTTCTGCCTGACTGTCTTCTGAGTGCTAGGATTAACGGTGCACACCACCACTGCTAGGACACGTGCACTTTCTGTATAGATGTAGATCTTCAGATCTTCGGACTAAATACTAAGAGTTATAATGCTTAAGGCATATTAGTTTTATTGAAAATTATGAATATATCTTCTTTTATACACCCACAAGGAATGAAAGATGTTTGCATTGCTCCAAATCTTAACCATTTTCTAATGATCTAGACTTTGGATATTTGCAAAAGAATACAGTGATGTCTTGGATTTTCTATTGTTCCTTCTTAGGGAAGAAAGTGTTTATGTGGCTTACACTGTCACTGTATAGTCATCATTGAAGGACATTAGGACAGGAACTGGGACATGGCAGGAACCTGGAGGCAGGAGCTGATGCAGGGGTCATGGAGGTTGCTGCCTACTGGTTTGCTTTCCATCGCTTGCTCAGCCTGCTTTCATGTAGAATCCAGGACCACCTAGGGGTGGCACCACTTGCAATAAACTTGGTCCACATCAATCACTAATTTAAAAAATGCCCCATAGCATTGTCTACAGCCCAGTCCCATGGAGGCGTGTTTTAACTGAAGTCCCTTCCTTTCAAATTTCTTTAGCTTGCGTCAAGTTGACATAAAACTGCCCAGTGCACTGAGTCCTTGGAAAAGGGAAGTATCCACAGATTTTTCTAGGCAAAATAAACATAGTCACATGAACAAATAACATCAATGTTTCGGCTCTTACACTACCTAAAAGCTACCCAAGGAATATGTGAAAGGGAAAAAAATGTCTTGTTTGGCTTTTGCACTACTGCCATTTAACATTATGAGATGTTGCAGTGTCACCATTGACTTCAGAGTAAATCTAATTAATTAGTTTAAAGTCCCTTTAGGGGAGAAGAGGTTAGAAATCAAGACTCCAGTTGAATCTGGTTAGTCTCCCAGAATGGAATCACTTTATTCAAACGTTTTGTAGTATTATCTCTGGCTATGGACAGATTTTCTTGTGCTCCCATCCCTTTCCATTTGTTCTCTTGGTCTCCAATAGGTAGAGCTCTTTGATTTCGATTCTACATGTCTTTTTCATGGACCTTCATGGTGTACCTAAGAGTTGACCAAGGCTATGCAGTCATTATCCAATAGGTATGTGCTAACGAGTTCGGGAAGGGGCATCTGAATAAGTCGGAAGACACAGAGCACACACACTGAATAGTAATTTTAAAGAGAAAATGTCTCTTAGCTTTATGGTCAATATGACAAGGCAACGATCTCATTTGCATGAGATTATATAATCACCTGCATTAGGTGATTATGCTTAATTAAGAAAGCCAACAACTGCGCATGCCATTACTTTTGCTTCCTCAGTCATTACAGACAGACCTAATTAATATGATATCATAGCAACCAGCTTTCTAGTTGACTCCCATTGTAGTTGCTATGCACAACAAATCTGGAAAATAAAAGTGATGGCAAACGCTTTTGGAGTTCAAGTTGTGCGAGTATTCAATATCCATGAATCTACATATCAGTCAGTCAATCATTTCTGTCTTTCCTTCTACATTGTTATCTTTGATCACAGGTACTCCGAAAGCCCACCGCTGTGTTATGAAGATCTCCCCGAAAGGAATGGAGATTTCTAACAAATAGCTCCTAGAGACCTAGTTGCTAACCGCCATTTTGTGTGATTCACTGCCAAGGTAGAACCTCTGTTTTCAGCCTAGCCTTCAAATTAACATAGGCTTACATGAAACAAAAACAAACAAACAAACAAACAAAAACAAAAAAATACCCGAAAATACAAAAACAAAAAACTACATTAATCCAGTTAAAGGTTTTCTAAATGCCCAATCTCAAAAAAAAAAAAAAAAAACTGTAAAAGAAAAACAAACAAACAAACAAACATTTGCTGTTTCAATCTGTTAAATTGGAGGATGGGATGCTATGCAGATATAGGTAGGTAATTAAGCACAAGTGTTCTTTGGTATTTTCTCTCTGCTTTGAGGCTGTCTGCAATGTTTTAATATCACAATCCAGACAGCCTAGCACTACCAGACTGCTGATGTTGGCAGGGGACAAAACCCCACTCATTCACGTGGTGGCTTGAATAACAGTGTCCTCTATAGGCTCATATATTTGAATGCTTAGTCCCTAGGGAATGGCACTATTTGAAAGAGGTGGAAGAATTGGGAGGTGTGGCCTTGTTGAAGTAGGTGGGGCTTAGCTGGGGAAAGTGTGTTACTAGGGGTGGGCTGGTGCCTTGGATACCTCCTGCAGGTGAGGAATCGAACCAAACTGAAAGAGAAGTATGTTACCATCAAGAAATATGCAAGGAACTGGAGATCTCAACAATGCTTTGAAATCAGAACTGGAGAGGCAGAATTTGACCATTTGGTTTTTCATCATACTTTGGCCCAGTATTTCCTCACTATGCTCTCTTCCCTTCCTTTTGGAAAGGTAATGTAGATTATGTTCCATTGTATGCTAGAAGTATGTGATCTGCTTCTTGGCTTTGATTTTACAGGAAGAGAGAGTTAAAAGACTGATATCGGTCTCAGCGAGATTTTGGATGTTAAATAGTATTGAGATTGTGAGTGATTATTGGTAATTTTGAAATTCAGTTGAATGCATATTTGAATTATGATATGGGTATAAGGCTGTGGAGGCTAGGGAATGGAATGCTGTAGTTTGAATAAAATGGTTCCCATAGGCTCATGTATTTGAATGCTTAATCATCAGGGATTGGCACTATTTGGAATTATTAGTATTAGGAGATGCCACCTTGTTGGATTAAGTGTGCCACTGAGGCTGGACTTTGAGGTTTTTCAAAAACCCAAGCTAAGCCAAGTGTTCGTCCTTCTCCATCCCTGTGGACTAGAATGTAATTCTCATCGACTGCTCCAGTGCCATGCATGCCACCATGCTCCCTATCATGATGATAATGAACTAAGTCTCTAAAACTACAAGGCAACCCCGATGAAATATGCTTTCAGTTATAAGATTGGCTCGGTCATGGTTACTTTTCACATCAGTAAAACAGTGACCAAGAAACTTGATAACCAATTTTGAGCAGAAGTCCAAATTGCTTATCTGTGTTTTACGATATCACTTCTAATGACAAGATTATTTTGCTACTGGATCTTTAATCCCATGAAGAAACTGTCCACTAGAAGACAAGAACATACAATTATGTGAGTTCAGCAGCAGGTAACTGAACAAGACACATGCCTGAGTTAACTGAGATCTGAATTGATAAGGACAAAATTTTGTGGGTCAGTTCATTACAGTAGGAGAGTATGAAATGGTGTGGAATTCAAAACTTAATGTGATAAAACTTATGTATCTTTTTGGAGTAAACCATTCACCTTCCCAAGATAGGACTAACCCAAAATAGTTGGTATACTGATTCACATTCTAATCATTTTTCCAGAGTTAGGTAGTTGTAGTAAGGTCTGGTTGAATATGAAAGAGGGCCCTGAATCCACTCAGAAATGGAAGGAGGTTTCCTTCGGAAGCCTCACTACCCTTCATATTCTGCTGTATGATAAAAATTTCAAACTTTACGTGAGTTTTCTTTATGAGACCATTTACTGTTTTCCCCCCATACTATATCAGAAGTTAACATTGTCTGTAAGCTAAAGAATTCTCTCAGGCAAGAATAGTTATGCAGAAAGATTAAATAGAATACCATTCCATGTGGGAGCTCCTGGGAACAGAAAGAGTAGAATATTCTTTCTGGGATTTTTATGTTTTCTTCCAAAAGTTTCTTTCATTATTGGGCTCATTATTATAGATGGGCTTCAAGAAAATCCATTGGGGGTCATGGGATTGGGGAAAGAATGAAAGATCTTTTTACTATGATCAATTCCTAGAAAGAGAAGTAGAATTTCATGAATTCAATAAAAATTCAAAACAATGAGCTGACTCACTCAACAAATCTTTGAACATAAATTTTCTCCGTGTGTGTGTGTGTGTGTGTGTGTGTGTGTGTGAGTGTGTGTGTGTGTGTGTATCTTACATTCAATACATGTTTAATGATAATAGTTCATTAAATAAAACAATGGTGAAGTGGGGTGGTCACATTCGCTAGATAATCCTGTCAGACCAGGAAATGATAGAGGCAAGGAAAGAAAACACAAGTGTTATTTGTGATAGACTGCATTGCTGCATTGTAAGACTTTAAGAAGAACTGATATTGCTCTGACAAAGGAAGATAGATACAGCTAAATAAAAGAACTTCTCTTTATTCACACAATTTAGTTTGGAATAAATGGGAAGAGCTTTTAAATTATGAATTCTTCAGCAACAAAACTTATGGAAGCAGTTTCTTAAAGCCCCAGAGAAATTACCGTGGTTTTCATCTTAAGGTCGACATTGGCTTTCAATAGCAGCCCGAGAGAGCTTGAAGATTCGTCTCTGTTCTTGCGTTCCCTCCCTCTAGCCATCCAGTGTTGGAAATCTTTTCATTTCACACACCAATTGAGTGTGTTTGCCAGGGAAAAAGTTTTTACTAGACTTACTTCTCTATCCTCTTTCTGATGCACAAAGTTAAAGTCAGACCTCTGGCCAATAGCAGGGCATTGATGAATCCTTATGCTGCCTAGCACATAAAATATTTATACTTAGAGAAAGCTAGACTAAGTAGTCAGGAGAGTGTTTTGCAGCATAGAAACTGATGCTACTCCAAAATAATGGATAATGTTCACAAACTCTCCTCTGTTGAGTTGGGAAAGTACACTGTGATCTCCACAGCACTGGATTGTCTCGTGCTCTTAACTGGTGAGGGATCACAGTTTGCCTGACTGAAGAGATAGAGAGGTTTTTATTGTTGAGTTATTTATGCACCTACTTATTTTAACCATAATCAAAGACATCAATTTCTAGATGAGAAGGGTAGGCTTTGAATAGTAGGTAAGAGTTCCCTTCCTATAGACTCAATAGTATAAAGCAGCAGTTCTCAACCTTCCTAATGCTGGAACCCTTCAATATGGGTCCTCACGTTGTGGGGATCCACAACCATAACATTATTTCATTGCTATTTTGTAACTGTGATTTTCCCACTGTTATGAATCATAATGAATCTGATATGCAGGATATGTGATACGAGACCCTTGTGGGGTGGTGACCCACAGGTTGAGAATTGCTGCTATAAAGTCATGCAAGCTTTGACATCAAGAATGACCTTGGCTGGGAGATCTGAACAAAGCCTCAACATTGCTTACAGTGTTAGAAAGAGGACCTGAGCTTTGATACTGAGGACAATCAGAGGATAGCAGAGGACAAGGAGAAAAGCATGGAGAAAGCTGGCCTGCTGACCCTGGGAAATGCTTGACTGGTTCTCCTGGCCCAACCTTGTAGTCATGACCTCTCCATCAGTAGCAAGGGGCAGGAAGGGCTTTCCTTTTAGTTGATAGCTAAGAGAATGAGCTGAGCAGGCGGTTCAGAGGGTCATTAGAAAGCATCAAAGGAGGCAGCCTCATGATGGTAATAAGACGGCTGTGAGGAAATAAAGTGGGCATTGATCTGCACTATCGAGTGTGACATTTTAACCAAAGCTAAAAGCCAGGAGCAAATCTAGCCCTGTATTCATCTGCCTGTCTGTTTTAGTAAATTGTCTTCCCCTCCCCCATACCACTGGCCTCAGAGGTCACTTCATATTAGCTGGCTTGTTAATACTGAGGGAATCAATACTTAATCAACAAGTAATGGGATTTTGCAGTCATCCTGTATGATCTTTCAATAAAGCCCCGAATCCATCTTGGCCTATTCCAAGACTAACGAAAGGTGTGCAGTTGCAGCAGACCCTGGATTTGATGGTCGGATGCCCCTATGCTGATCTGCATCTTATTAAGATACCAGCCAGCCACTGTCCTTCACCCCTTTGTTTCCTGATCCCCACAGAGCGCAGTGTGGCACGAAATCCAGCCTAGTAAGATTTTATATGCACCAGTAAGAAAATTCAGCTTTCCTTTCAGTGTGTGGTTTAGACATTTTTGGTAGTGTTATATAATTAAAAAGTGAATAAATAAAGGACAGGAGAGAGATGGGTATCAGAAAAAAAGGAGGCATGTTAAAAAGGGGAACGGCTGTTTTAATATACAATATTAAGTCAGGGAGCTAGAATCCCCATATGTTCCAATTATTGAATATCAGACTGCCCAAGCTCTTCACTGAATGAGCTCAGTGCATGGTGGGGCAAGAGGGTGTTACTGGCTCTAAACATGCAAAAAAGAGCTTCTAAAGGAGACATCTAGATGCCATTGTTTGGAGGGAAATTGATTTTGTGTCAAGAAACTTGGCCTTCAGTAATCCACAGTATTTTGAATACATTAAACTTGGGGGGGGTGGCTCTTTCTGAATTACTGCCATAAAGTTTTGTTGAGGCCTGATGGAGTCCTATCTTTAAGGTGAGGGGGTCTTATGCATAAAGACTCTGACTTTGTCATGTCACGCTCCTTAGAACAGGTTTCTTTTTGTGAATTAACTGTTTGCTTCTGTCTGGCCTTTCTGTTTTCAGGCTCAGAAAATATGCCAGAGCAGTGTATGACTTGGTGTTGACAATTCAGACTACTAAAAAGAAATCAATAGAAGATGAAAAGATGAGAGTACTAGTTTAGGAATACAGCGACCTGCAAGTACATAACTGATCAGGTAATTGGGCAAATGATAGTTTTTCCAACTATAGGAAAGAAGACATGTTTTGAGAAAATATATTGTCAATCCCAGAATGAAATTGAGAGGAATTAGGAGGCTCTATGAACATTTAAAGGTATCGTGATCGAGCAATTTGTTACGAGGAATTGCACAATGTACTATGCTTCAATTGTACATCAATGACCAAATATACTGTGTCAGTTAAGCGTTATTTTATGTCACTCTAAAAAACAGGTATTCCTTGAGCTGGGGATGACCTGAATGCATCCTTCATGAGAAGTAGCTCCCATGGTACTAGAAGGTGTCATGAGATATTCCAAAGGAGGGTAGCAACCAGCAGTCCAACCCATCTCTGACATCTGTGAACTACAGCAATGTATATGCTATGCTGCCATGCCCCTAAGGATACCGTAATGGCATGCACTCCTTAGTATAACCAGTAACTCCTTAACGGGCCTTAAGATCCACTGAACAAGAGGAAAACCATGTCCAGTTCTGAAAACATAGCCAGCTACTCAGTGCCACTACTAAAATGGATCTTGGAGGAAAATCTACAACAGGCATTTTACTAAACCAGCATAGTAGTAATAATTGGTCTGTATACCCACAGATGAGTAGAGTTCATATCCCTTATTCAGAAGACTTTATTTTTCAATGAAGATCGTTACAGAAAACCACAACCATTCAAAATGCACAACCGTGGAGCTAGAAAACACATTCATACCTAAGACTCAGGGTACATTGCAGATAAGGGAGTAAAAAGACTGTAAGAGCCATAGAATCAGTAAGTCGTCTGTGAGTTTATGTCTCTTATATCAGAAGCTACACCCATAAAGTCTCACCAGTATGACTGTCTAAACAAGAGCTGAACAAGGACAACATCAATAGGCATGCCGAAGTAGATGGGGGAAAACCCACGAAGCCTCAATATTATACAAAGAACTACAGGCAACCAAAGAATGTTGAGAATTAGAGAACTTGCCTTCTCTAGGGAAAAGCATACCAATTGATTATCTGATACCAAATGGTCAGTCTTGAAAACATATACCCAAGTAATATTATATAGACCAGTGGTTCTCAACTTGTGGGTCATGACCACTTTTGTAACCCTCTACCTTCAAAACTACTTACATTAAGATTCATAACAGTAGCCAAATAATAGATATGAAATGGCTATCATGGCGCAAAAATTTTATGGTTGGGGAGATTACCACCACATGAGAGGTGGTATTGAAAAGCTACAGCATTAGGAAGGTTGAGAACCACTGGTATAGACTGAGATGGTTGCATTTAGGAATATGTATGCATGTTTGTATGTATGTGGATATATACATATAATTATTAATGAAAAAGAAGACAAGAATTTGAAAAAGAGAAAGGAGGGGTATATTATGTTTTATATTATATTATTGATATTATATCAAAAATAATTTTTAAAAGTTATTATCAGCATATTCAATATATAAGTAAATGCACCAAGGTTCTGAAAGTGGTTTACCAAAGTGATGAAAGAGCAAAGACCTAAACACACATAAAGTGATCACAGACTCATTTACAAACTTCAAAGACATATTCTGTTTCTGCCATTTATAAGTGGTCTGTTATAGAACATAGCTCTTAGAATCTTCCAATCTTCATTTGGAAAGACAGTTTCCTAAAGCCTCTCACCCCTAATCACTAAACTTGGAATCATACCAACTTCCATGACTCTGGGCTAAGGAGTCAATGAGTGAGGATGATAGTGAGATTGGCTTAAACACTCGCCAAATCATAGTTATAGTGTCCTTATAAAAAAATATCTTAATCATATCTGCTGAAATGGGATTTGACAGCAATTGTTTTAGAACACTTCTCTGTTAGGTTAAAGGCTGGCCTGCTACTCTCCTGAGTGACACAACTCTTTGATGTTTATAACTTTTATCATGCAGTAGTGTTTTATGTGAGGTATAGGACATTTTCTAGTTCATTTTGTTGATACTTTATAAACCCTGTTGTTGCCAGGTAGAAGCTGTGAGTACCTAAAAATTACATGATATTTTCCTCTTATTTCCTGTAGGTGTAATATTAGTCAAGGCTTTTGTATTAGTCACTATTCTATTGCTATAGATTGATACCATGGCCAAAACAATTTTTACAAAGGAAAACGTTTAATTGGGTGCAGGGCCATGGACTGTGAGAGGAAGCTTGGTGGGGTCGAGATAAAGGCTTGAAGCCCTGGAGACCTTGAAGGGATGGTAGAAGCTTCTCCTGCTCCTGGACACCAGGCCCCTGTCACAAAGATGCAGCTCTTTATAGACCTGTGGTCATCAGTCATGTAAGGGTAACCCCCAAGCCCTACCACAGGTAGATGAGGCATCCCTAAAATCTCAGATCAAGACAATAGGAAAAGAAATGCATGACCATAGTCAAGTAGGCTCAGAATAGAGTTCTCCATGCTAATGAGGTACCTAGAGGCCTAGAGAGTGTTGCCAAAGCTTTCTGTCTCAAACATTCCTCCTTGAAAAAGGTATATAATCTCAGACAAAGAAAAGTGGAGTATGGTTCAACCCAACTACTTTCTGCCATGACAATAAATTATTTGGAACCCTGGACTGGCTTTTTTCATCAAGATCCACCATGGGAAGCAATGGAGAAGGTCTTCCCCTGCAAAGCCACAGTCTAGTCTGCCATAGAAGATCTCTCTGTATTCCCAGCCACAGCCACAACCAAGCCTGCTACCAACACCCTGTCCCCTTAGGCACTGAGCAGAGTCTAGCCCATGGCCCCAACTCAGTTCTCTGCTCTTCTGAGACTCCTAGATGTGCCTGAATATCCAAGACCCAGAGAACCCTATGGCCCAGGCCTTATCACAGGTCCGGGGACCCCAAAACCAGCTCCTCTTTTCCCACATCCCAGACTGTGCTTTCCAAGCCCAGGAGCAGTGTCTCGGGACTTCCCTATAGCCCAACACCCACCCAGGCGGTAGTATAGGATAAAAGCAGTCAAACTCCCTGCCTTCTACCTCCCCAAGCAGCTGTGCCCAGCGGTTGAGTGGACTGAGGCCAACACAACCCTACAATTGGGGAATCACTTACAGTTTTAAGTCTAATACATAATGAGGAGAATGCACAGAGGCAGACACTGTAGCAGTGACTGTGAGCCACTTCCTCTACTTCCTGATCTATAGGCAGATAGAGTGAGAACCTGAGTTTTGCATGGACCTCTGAAACTTCAAAACTCACCTCCAGTGACACACTTAATACAGCAAATACACACTTAAATTCCTAATCTTTTTAATTCTTCCAAATATTACTACTCCCTAGTGACTAAGCATTCAAACATATGAGCCTGTGGATGCTTTTCTTATTCAAACCACCATATTTCACTCTCTGCCCCCACCCATAGGCTTACAACATATGAAAAAGTGCATTTAGTTGAACTTCAAAAATGCCAACAATCTTTCACAGTCTCAACACTATTTAAAGTCCAAGGTCTCTTCTAAGACAGATATCAGTCTCTTAACTGTCACCCTGTATAATAACAAAACCGAAGAGCAAATTGTATATTTCCAATATACATTGGTGCAAAACCTACATTACCATTCCAAAGGGAAGAAAGGGAAGCATAATGAGGAAATACTGGACCAAAATAGAACTGAAAATCTGCAGGGCAAATTCCAAATTCTCCATTTTTTAAAGTCTAATGTGAAAACATTCTTCAGAAATCCAACTCCTTTCAGCTCTCTCAACAGCAGCTCAATTCTCTGTTTTGAGCTTGTTCCACACCGTATCTGTAGCTCTTCTTTGGAGGCATCCCATGTCTTTGGCATATGTAGCATCTTGAGTTCTCCAGTGAAATCCAGGCTTCACCTTCACAGGTTCACACAGTGATCTTTCTGGGCTTCCATGCAGGGACATCACTAGTCTCATGAGCTTTCCTTAGGCACTAAGGGAGATTCCAGAACCCCTTTCTTGTGTACTAAACTCAAAACCACCTAACTGAAGAGCTGTCAGGTTCTGCTGTTTGATGGGGCTGGAATATGCCCCCCTTCTTCAATTACAGCACCCTTTCCTGTTTTTCATGGTTTCCTTCACTGTTTAAGCTCTTCTTTAGCTCTTTTTCACAGGTTAGAAGCTAAGTTGTGTGGGGTCTTGCCCTTGATTTAATTTAGCATCAAGCTTTTCTTTAAACTTTTTACCTCCTTGAGCACTAGACTTAGGTCCATTATATTTCCCGGGGCCTACTCTCAAATTGCTCATTTTGTACTTTTCCATGCTCGATTTGTTCCTTTTTGTTATGTGATCTGCATAAAAGTGATCATTAATAACCACAAAGTTAGAATAACCCCAATTCTAGGCTGTATTGAAATCTCCTCTGCCAACATCATCAACCTAAAACTCTTTAATTTATCCTCAAGCAGATTTTTTAGGACAAGAGCAAGAATCGGAAACTTCCTTTGGTAAAATATCACAAGTACAGTCTTTGGGCCACTTAATTTATTCCTCCTCTCTGAAACTTCTTGAGGTTTGCTTCACAGCTCAAATCACTTTCTAGAGCAGTAGCTGAGAGTTACACCCAAATTCAAAGGCAGAGATTGAAGCTTTGGTCTTGGAATGGGCTTTTAAAACCTCAATCCAGTGACATACTTCTTTTAAGAAGGCCACATCTCCTACTCATTTTAATCCTTTCAGATAGAGGTACCACCTGGTGACTAAGCATTCAAATATATGAACCTATGAGGCTATGCTTATTCAAACGAACATATCTCTCCAGAGAATCTAACCAATATTATCTAGATAGACTAGATAGACAGGGAGATAGACTGATTGATGACAGAGACAGAGAAATAAAGTGAGATAGGGTATGGGAATGAATTTAAGGAATGATAAGAACTTTTCTGAATCAAGAGATCTAGCATAAAATCAATGATACAAATCAACATGAGTCCAAAAGACCAAGTGTTAGCATTTCTTCTAGGCTACACGCCAGTTACCTGTTAACAGCCAAGTATGCCTGACTCAGTATAAAAGGGGCTGCTTATCCCTCCTCAGTCTATTCCTCTCTTGCTTTCTTGCTCTCTTCCCTCACTGTTCCTTCTCTTTCCCATTTCCCCTCCCCCATCTCTCCTCCTTCTCCTCCTCCTCCTCTTCCTCCTCCTCCTTCTGTCTGTCTCTGTCTCTGTCTCTGTCTCTCTGTCTCTCTCTCTGTATCTCTCTGTCTCTCTCTCTGTCTCTCTCTCTCTCTCTCTCTCTCTCTCTCTCTCTCTCTCTCTCTCTCTCTCTCTCTCTGCCTTTCTCTGTCCCTATTACACCCTCAACTCCCCTACCCGTGCCCTAGGTAAACTCTATTCCATACTGTATCCTTCATGTAGCTGGTACCTCAGAGGGAAGGGATGCCTCAGCATGGGTTCATAGAGGTACCCCCCTTTCACCTCACCATACAATGCTTCTACCAAACATGTTCCTGGCTTCCTTTCCTTTTTATAAAACACAACACCAAGAACTTGAGAAACTGGTGCTGTAAGACCTTAAGTGCAAAATTCTGAGTTTTAAGGCAATAATATCCAAGAAGATAGATGTCTCAGATCTAGAAATTGAAAGAGTGAACCTAGTCTCCTTGAAGTCATCCTGGGATTGATTCTGCCCATTGAAATCAGTGAAATCAATTTTAGCATGCATTACATTATTTTAAATGCTGGTTGTACAAAACACACCTATGTAGCTATCCTCAGAAGACATGTTTTCTACCTAGCTTGACAACTTTGAACCTACTCAAATAAATATGCAAGGTTCATAATCAACAACTGGCCTTATTTTGTTTTATTTTGCTTGATGTTCTGTTTTTTATTTCATTGGTTTCTGCTACATTACTACTACTACTACTACTACAACTACTACTACTACTACTACTACTACTACAACTACTACTACTACAACTACTACTACTACTACAACTACTACTACTACTACAACTACTACTACTACTACTACTACTACTACTACTACTACTACTACTACTTTTTCTACCACCACTATCCATGTTATTGGTGTTGTTATTATTATTTCTTTCCTTCTCTTTAGATTTACATTGCTTAAGTCAGGTTTACATTTTAAATTGTCCTGATAAGCCCAACATTCCTGCTATCCATGACTTTGTCTGTGATACTGGTTAAATCCTTTCAAACTATGTCTTTATCATTTAGTATGCTTTGTAGTATTACTTTTTCATTAAAATCAGATTTCTTCCACTAGGTAAAAGGAACACTGGCAAATAGAATTTTAGTATTATATTGACAAGGTGTGTGGGAGAGTGGAGGCAATTCTAGGCCCATAATTAACTCTCAGCCTTTCATTTAGTACATCTTCTCAGTATCTCTCTACCCTTTATGGGGGACATAATGACATTTACACTCTGATAATACCCCAGCAGTATGGGCTCTCCTAAAAGGCCTTCTCCTGAGGGAAGACCCAAGTGAAAACAAAATACCCTGACACAGTTACAAAATGTGCTTTCCTGTCCCAAAATAAGCACAAAGAGGTTTTTCTCTGATATTCAGTGTGAGCACCAGAAAAGACTTTGAGTACATGACTGGGAATATAGTTGTTTTCCATTTTATCTGTTCTCTGTTTTATCAGCATCTAAAATATAACTTTAAAAATCATGGTAAGAAGCCAGCATGTATTATTTCTGCTTGACAAGATTTTAAGTCAATAATAAAGTACTATTGGCCTAGGCATAGTGTTGTAGGAAAAGGGTGTGTAATTGAAAATTATGGCTTTTTACCCATTGAGTAGTGACTTCTTGTTCTCCAGAAATCACCGTTTTGCTCTGCTTCTAAGAATGTAATTTTGAAAAGACACTTTAGTAGATACCTGTAGTACTTGGCTCACTGGGCTTTTAATGCCCACATAGCCCACCATTAAATCAGAACTGACTAGAAACTTCACTTTTCTGACAGATCTAAGGATTTCTTAATTTTTTAAAAAATTTGACTTAGCATTTTATTTATGATGGGACACACGACTACTTCTAAGCATCTCGAAGGTTTCAGTTTTTGATTTCAGAACTAGCATGAACTATGCCACAGGTTTGCTTATTCTCTTCTTTTGCATATGAAGAAATATTAGTGGTAAAGAATAAATGATGACCCAGATCTATCTGTAGGATAGTGATTTCTTAGTATTGCTGACTCTGGAAGCCATGGAAAGGGAGAAAAGCTTATCTACTAACTTTCAAGCTTGAGCATTGGTATTTCACATTGAATTACATTCTGCGTTGAATTGGAAATACAGGAAAAAAGACAGGTGCATACATCCAAGTCCCATCCCTTAACATCAGTAAAAACAATGTTCCCTTTCTCTTCTTTCCCATTTCCTAGGACTCTGATACTCTTTTAACTAGTTGAGCATTTCCCAGATTTTCTCTTCTAATTCACCTTTACACCCATGATTTCTTTCTGATTGTGACCTGTTTTTTATTTTGTAATGTCAACCTTATAAACCCAAACATAATATATCTTTTCCGGAGAGATTGTGATTGTGGAGATATCTATGTTCTGACATTCCAAATGTTTTCAAGATGGTACACTGTGTATCCATGACTACTCTGGCTCCTACTCAGAAAGTAACACTGCACACACATTCACTTCTGACTTTACAGGACTCTGTGACTTCAGCTTCTAGTCGAATTTACATTTGTACTTTAGAGGAAGATACTAGTAAACTTAAAAATTAGTATGCAGATGATAAGTAAAAAGAAATGAAGATATAGATAGACGGTATATTTCCTGACTGGTTATAGTAAAGCCCCAATTCTTAATTTGAATATATTACCTGGCAAACCACCAAGTTACCATGCAACTAGAAAATCCAAGCTTCTACTCCTTGCCAAGACCTTAAGAGCAGGAATAACTATGACATCTCAATCACACTTTAGAAAAGGCTACTAAAGTGAAATGGAGAACATTTCTCAGATGACTTGGCTTGTGGGGAGAGAAGACCTTAAAGCCAGGCAGTAAACACATGTGGCTTGGGTTATTTTAAGCTGTAGTCTAGAAGCAGAATGTGAGTTCTCTGACTTTTCAGCAACCTTTGAGAACAGGGAATCTTTGTTTCTCAGAGACAATCTCCTGCATCTACTATCTACCCACTGTGACCTTCTCTAGGTAAAAGTACTGACAGAAGAACTGAAGGTCTGAAAGCAAGACAAGAGTAAGGAAGAGGCTTATTCAGTCAGCCTGTTACTTGCTGGGCCACTGGGGGTGAGCATATTATTTATAGGCTCCTACTAGCACCTGGGTGTCCCTCTGCTATGTTAGGGCCATTATCTCTAAGGTCCGTTACCCTAACTTTCTTTCTTTGCTCATGCAGACTTGGGGATTGTAATAGCTCACAATGCCAGCCCCCAATACTATACACACCTGTAGGTTTCCATATCCTCGCCAGTTTGGATTGTTTCCTCTATTAATTTTTGAACATTGTTGTTTTAGAGTATGTTAGTATAGATCTGAATAGATTCCACACTCAATAATGTAACAGGGGTGGAGGAAATGGCTAAATTCTCAAACTTAAATAAAATTCCCAAGTCGAGGGCTTTCTGAAGAGAAGCTGCACACAGTGCTGTAGATAGATTACCTTCTAACTTGACAGAAGTCTGTGATGTAGCTTGCAGTAGAACATGTTTATATTTTGGAAGGGGATGGTAGTAAACTTAGAAATTAGGATGAGCATCACATGTGAAAATAAATGAAGCTATGAATGGCATACTTCTCAAGTGATTATGGTAAAGCCCCAACTCTTAATTTGGATAAATTGCTAACCACCCAACTTAGCACACCCATTTGCGGTAATCATTATTTTGCTGACTAGGCTCTATGTCTGGATTGCATTTCAATAGCGAATGCAAAGCCTATAAGCATATTCTTGCTAAACATCTTCCTACGCATAGGGAACCTCAACCCAGATTCAGAAAGCTCCAACACCTGGGCTGTATTTCTAGTTGAACACTTAGGACTTTTTATGACCTAAATGTCAATTAGGATCTTTCAGGTCAGTTACCAGAGCTGTCTTATTTTCAAAGCTGAACCCATTAGCTAACTGACTTATTGTCATAAGGAATCATATTCCCTTTGAAGGCTTAACTCCAGGGTGGACTCTGTTTGCTCCTATAACCATGTACCCAGTACCTCCAAGAGCTAATCAAACACCTTTCCGAGGATCTACTGATTTAACAAGCTGCAAGGACCTACTGATTTAACGAGCTGCAAGATTATTTTTTTTCTCTCCATTAGACTCTCTTTGAGTTGGAAGAATCCATCAGGACATTCTAGAAGGAAAAAAAAAAGCTGTGACATAAGAGTTTTGATTCTAGGCCTGTGACAAAATGTCAAGCATTTTGAGCAGGTGGCCCAACTTCCCAGACCCTGGCTCCTTATTGACAAAGTGGAACATTTGCTAAAATTGGTTTCCACACTTAGATATTTGGGACAGTTGCCTCCGAAGGTTTGTGTGCTTATTTACTGCCTATTGAATGGTTTCTAGAGAACGTGGACTTTGCATGCATAGATACCTAAGGGGACTTGGAAGAAAGCTATGCATTCTGAGCATAGACAGTTGTTCCCCCAACACAGTGGTGCTCACCTCTGCTCTCTAGAATCCAAATTCATCTGCTGGCTTAATATCAGCTTGACCCTTCAAGTCCTTGTCTGTTCCAGGCCAACTTTGATTTCATTTTCAGCTGACTTGTCTATTTTTCTTGATATGATAGTTTATAAAGCAAACTTGAAGAGATTGTGAAATTGGTCTGGGCTGTATTGTTTTAGCAGGGGCCTTGAACTTCAACGGAAGGAAGGCAATCATACATTCTGCATGTATTTCACCAGAGATGACAGTCTGTAGCTAATATTTCTGAGCATGCATTCTGAAGACACCTTTAACTGGAGGCTGCTCAGATGGAAAGAAGGGCAAAGAAAGGAAATGAACATCTGGCAGGGTCAAGAGTTGTGAGTCGTGCCCACTACCAAGCATGTCCTGATTAAATATTTCATGTTTCCCCAGTCAGACACCACCTAACTATCAGCTGTTCTTTTCAACTGGGCTAAAGCCATCTTTACAGAAAAATGCATCCAAATGGGATTAATACATTACACAGAATAATTGTTTTCAAATGCTTGTAAAATACCCTTCTTACCTCTGTGCTGTCTCCACTCCTCCTTTATCCTCTCTTTCTGCTTCCATGGCCAGCTCTGTACCTGTTAATGAAGATATAGATTTTACCCATAAGGACAAAGATTAAAATGTTCCCTCCCCCCAATCCCACCTCTCACATTTTCCACATCCATTGATTCTTAGGTTCTGAGACTTCTATCCTGGCCACCGATAATGAAAGGCAGTGCACTGTGTGCCTGCAGTCTGTTTTCATTTCTGTTTTTCTTTCCTTTCTCTCTTTTCCCAGAGTTCTTAGGTTTGCTATTACAAAAATGGATCTCACAGTGGTTGTCTTTTGTTGGCTTGCTTCTGATTAAGCTTCATCTCGCAGCCTTTAGGGTACTTACCAATAAATGTTATTTTATCTCTAATTTTAATGTTGTTCTACCTTCTTGAAAATGGTGTTTATATTGTGTTTATTTCTGCTTTATCCTTAACCTAATGATATGGGTTTGGGTTGGAGATCTCTATTGAGTAACATACAGCTCTACCTAAGAGTAGCCGTCATCACCTCTGCTCCACTTTGTAATTTTGCTGATGTGCTGGTTTTGAATTCTCACTTATCATTGCATTTACTTGATTACTGATAGAGGTAGAGTTATTTTTGCAATCAGGTCTGGCGTTGGCTGGTTTGTTTTTTTTTTCTTCATTTCAAGCTTCTGTTAGATTACAAGACTGTTTTATATTCTTCTCTCATCCTTGCGATATGCTTTATTTCTTCCTTTGATAATCTACAATCTGTACATTCTGTTTCAATTTGTGTAATATATGCCATTAATTTTGTAACATACCTCTGTGACGAAAATTTTAAAAATAAATCTGTAACAACTCCACTTTTTTTTTTACTTTTGTCATAAAGACAAGAATAATTTTAACCAGACTGAGCTATCCATTAAACACGCTATTTTATTCCATAGAATTATAATTTTACTTACACAAATCTACAAACCTCACACGAGATTGCCCAACAAAGACAGTCAATATAAATCTTTTCATGACTTCAATCAATGTGTGTGAAACTCACAGTTTGGTTTTCTCCTACACCTTCCTTAGATTTGGCTTTGTTTTCAAATTGCTGAGGGGAACATATGGTTAAGTAAATTTTAAAAGTAAAGGTTCAAGTAGGTAAAAAACAATATTCGTATGTCTAAAATGTATTTACTTTGATTTTATTTTTGAAAGAAAATGTAGCTAGGCACAGGATTCCAAGGTTAAAGTTAATTTCCTTCAGTTTTCTGAGGATAGGAATCTGCCATTCTGACCTCTATTGTTATTGACTGAAGCCCGCTGTCGAAGCTGAGTAAGTACCAGGGTTTGTCACCTCCCAGAGTAGGCCTCGTGTTTGCCAGAGCACTTATGACTATTTATTGTACCATGTAATGTAGTGAGGAGCAGGGATTATAGTTTCATATGAAATGAATATCCCTTAAAAAGTGGGTGGATGTTCTATGCTTAAAAATGGGAATTAGCCAGTTGGTGAGATGGCTCAGGGGCTAAAAGTCTGTGTTGCTAAGACTGAGTTTGTGGTTCCCAGGACACACTTAGCAGAAGGAAAGAGCTGACTCTTGAGTGTTGCCGTCTGTCTGATAAACACACAAAGAGATAGACAGGCAGACAGACAGGCACAAATAAATAAAAATATGTTTAAAACCTTGTCAAATGCAAATGAACATGTAAAACAATATAAATCAGTGTAACTACGAAAGTCTACTGTGACATGTTTTTGTTTAATTGTATATTCATAACATCTTTGCAGTTTAAGACATACTCGTCACCAATGTACTCCTTAATAGTTTTAAAGAGGGAGCATGGAAACTTCAGTCTAGAGGCAGTAACTGCAGGGAGGAAAACAGCAGAGACGCAAGGCTAGAGTTTCTCATTCTGTAACTCTATGAAGGATATGAGTAATGAATGATGCTGCGTCCATTCCATGTGGTAAGGAAATGGAAAGACAGATATTAAATGGCTGAACAAATTTAAGTAAATTATCTAATAAACACATGAATGCTTGTCTGCCACAGAAGCAAGAAAGCGCTGCAAATTGCTTCCTACCACTCATCTAACCATAGTCTAAAGCTCCCAGAGCAAAGCCATAGTTACTAGAGCATCTGTGTGAAGAATGACTGTGCTACAGCCTCTCATGTCCTTTAGGTCCAGAAATCTTAAAGGATAATCCAGGTTTTGGGAAAGAGTAGCCTTATATAGACCTAAGTAAGAGAACAAGACCGCTAGAATTTTTGCCATAGTGTACCATCAGTATGTATATGAGTGCATGCACTTAACACACACATCAACCACATTCTAGCACATTACTTGTAATATGTACAATACAGACTAGTATTGGCATGAGCTCTAATACACAAGCCAATGGAGTTAAATAGAGAGTCTAGAAGTAAATCCATGTAACTGTAGCCATTGATCGTCGAGAAAAGAGCTAATATCACACAGTAGGGCAAGAAATGGAATGCTACTGCTGGTAGATTTGGATACCCAAGTGCAGAAAAGCTAGACCCCATCTTTTACCATAACATACACCAACAAAAGATGCATTAAAAACTTAAGTGTAAGACCTAAATCTATAAAGTGCTCAAAGAAAACACAGGGAAAATGCTCTAAACACTGAGGCAGGCAAGAAGGCTTCAAAGTCACAGGAAACAAAACAATAATAGACAAAGGGAATGGTATCAAATTAGAAAACTTCCGCACAACACTAAGCAAAACAAGGAGACGACAAACTGTACATTTGATAAGATGGGTGAATAGCACCAACTAAGAAGCATTGTGGTAAACAGTCCAACTGCAAACAAGCAATAGAACTAGCCCTTTCTCCAATGAAGACGTATAGCTGGTCAACAGACAGCAAAAAGTGCAACATTTCTAAACATCAAAGGAATGTGGTTTAGCACAACAATGGTCTCAAGACAAGAGCCATCACCTCAATTCAGTAAAAATAGCTATCAACCTAAATACAAAAGATAATATATGCTAATGTAGATGTGGAGAAAACAAGCCTTTGTATAATATTGGTGAGAACATAAATGACTTCAGGCATTATGATTAAATTATATGGGTATTCTGTAAGATTAAAAATAGTGTTTGCTTATGCTCCAGCAATCCCAGTACTAGGTATATTTTAAAGAAATGATACATCTGTACTTCCATTAGTGCAACCCTATTAGCTGTAGTGAAGGAAAGCATCAGCTGAGGTGTCTGTCAACTGATGAATGGCAAAAGACAATGTATTATATGTATGCAATGGGATACTACCCCAACATAAAAGGAAAAATCTGGCCCTTTGTAACAACATGAATGGAACAAGAGAACAATATGATAAGTGAAATAAGTCAAGCACAGAAAGATCCATATGATTCCAAATGTGCATGGAATCCAAGAATGATGATCTCATAGAAGTAGGTAATAGAATAGTGGTTACCAGTGGCTGGGGAGATACAGGGATAAAGAAGAAGAAACTCTAAGTCATTGAGAACTAAATTATAGTCAGACAAGAGAAACAATGTCAGATGCTCCATTGCAAACAGGGTGTTTGTAGACAATGATAATGTGCTGTATATTTCCAAAAACCCATAAGAAAGAATATTGAATTGTTTTCCCACAAAGAAAGAGTGCATGTTTTAAGAGGTAAATCTGTTTATCCTAGTCTTGACTTTGCACAATGCATACATGCAATAAGATATCACTTATCACTCCATAAATATGTATGATTTTGTGTCAATTAAAAAATAAGTCCCTGCAGCCCAAATATTTCTATGTGATGTTCAAACGTGACCGTAGCAGGCTAGCTCTTCCACTCTGGCAAGTGCTAACGGCTGAACTGGCCAGCATTCCTGTGTTGAGAAACAGCATGACAGGCTCTAAAGCTGCTGTGTTACATGGCATCACAATCGTTCTGGGCTCTGTTTGAGTTTAAACAAAAAAGACCCTGTTTCTTGTTTAGGCATTGCACCTCTGTGGTCATCAGGACTATGTGAAAAGATTTGTGACTAACACTTGCGTCTAATCTCTAATACTAAAAATCTTTTACTACATACTACTTATGCTCAGCTGATGGTTTGTCATAAAAGCTTGTCTTTTGAAAATCATTGTTAGTCAAATAAATCTCCAAGTTTAATTGTGTCATCAGACATGTTTAGGTAGTCAGATGGCTTAGTGTAAAACAGTGTATCAGGTAGTAGCTCATATTTACTCAGATGAAATGTCATTCTTCACTTTTAATGTGGTAACACTATATTTCAGGCACTGTGCTGGACTTTGATAAACAAAACACAGTACTTCTGTTCATAACTGTTATAGCTTGGATCCTACCCCTAGGGCTCATGTATCAGTTTGAAAAATGGTAGAAACTTTGCAAGGTAGGGCCTAATGGAAGAAAGGTGGATTTCTGGGAATATGATTTTGAAAGGGAAATTAGAACTCCTCCTCATTTGCTCTCCTTGCTTCCCCACTGTGAGTGGGTGAACAAAATTTTTCTGAAACATACTTCTGCCTTGATGCACTGTAGTAGCTAGGGTTATTTAGAGTAACTTAACTTATGGAATATCTCTCTATATTGAGAGAATTTATTGTGATGCCTTACAGTCTGTGGTTCAACTAACTCAACAATGGTCAACTGTGAATGGGAAGTCCAAGAATCTCATAGTTGCTCAGTCCCAGGAGGCTGGTTGTTTAAGCTGCTCTTCTGTAGAAGTTGGTTCCAACAGATGCACTGGCAAGTGAGTGCAAGCAGGCGAAGAAGAGTGAATCTTTCTTCTTCCAATGTCCTTTTATGTCTCCAGCAGAAGGTGTGGCCCAGATTAAATGTGTGCACCCCCACACTTGGATTGGGACTTGCTTTGGCACAGGCTGACCTTGGACTCAGAGATCTCTATGCCTCAGTCTCCCAGGATTAAAGGCATGTATTATCATGTCTGGGACTAAGCTTTTTGTGGCCACTATGCCTCAAGATCTCCATGTCAAGATCCAGGTCAGAAACTTGTGTCTTCAGACTCAAGATCTGGATCACAGGTGAATCCTCCAATTCTGGATTATAGTTCATTCTACATATACTCAAGTTGACACCCAGGAATAGCCATTACATGCACCAGGTCGCCAGAGGCCCAGTTGTCCAGGCAATCTCTCAAAGAGTGAGCCAAGTTTACCCTCTTCTCTTTTGAAATTGATCTTGTCAGACATTTTGTCTCCTGACATAGAGCTGACATGGTAGCTTTGGAATCCATTTTTCAAATATGTCTCTGATGTGCCCTGTGTGCCAGAGAGCCTTTTCTCAGAGACATATCTCCAGCTAATGATAGGGAAAAGGTTAGAGCTTATGCGTCCTGCAGGTAAATGACCTGAAATCCCTCTATACCAGGGAAATCCTGAATACATTAAGTGATCTTTAAACTGAATTCCGGAATATTAAAAACAATAACCCAAATATTCTGCATCAGTCTCTACTGCACCAGTAATAACTACTAACACTAAGTGGCCCTCCCTCTGCAAGCCTCAGACATTTTCTTATCTCTCTCTACTGACTAAATAATTTACTTCTCAGAGCAACCCAATGGAATGAGTTATCAAACCCATTTTGTAGCAGAGAGTAAAAATCTAAGGCACTGAGATCATAAGTAATTTCCCCCAAAATAACAGGGTTTATATCTTGCAAAAGGCTCTGTCATCTTGACTCTTTCCACAATGGCATGTGGCCACTAGGGAGAACAATCATTTACATGCCAAGGCCCAGAAAGGCTTTGGAACCATGAACAAATGATTAAACCTTAAATTTTCCCTCTCTTTCTACATGTTCTCTATCATGTAACATTTCTTGAAAAATCTGGATCTTTAAATTCTTATTAATTTGAATATCTCTTCTTATGTCTACGCCAAATAAAAGGCCTTATTTGTGAGCACTGTTTCAGGTCCCTTTTAAAAGCAGTGATTTTAATAAACAAGGTCCTTAGACTCCCACATTTAATTATTTAAATGAATTTAATTATTACTACATTCTGACAAGATTGTAGGTTTCGGAGGACTTTAACATATATCCAGGTAACTGTAACAGTTTTCTACATGAGTTGAAATTCCCAAGGAACTTGTGAGCAATGTTTTATGATATAGTTGGTTCCTGGGTGACATACATTTACTTCTTAAGTTCTAAATTTAATGAAATAAGTGCTCCAATATGAGAGGTGTGCTGTTAGTTTTTATAATTTAATGTATTTTATGTTAATATTTGTTCTCTTAGAAATACTCTGTTTTCCTATGAAAAAGTTGAACAATTTGAATGTACTTTCTGTGCTTCGAATGGCCCCTCCCCCAAAAAACTTAGGCTCACCAATCTGCAGTAAAACAGAAAAATTTTAGGTGGGAAAGTTTACTTAACTTATACATTTCATATTCTTATTTCCCAGGAAATTGAGACACATATTTCTGAATGCCTACCCCTTACAACTCCTAAGATTCAAAGGAAAGAATGAATAAGAGATAAGAGAAAGGAAAGGAAAAATGGGGAAGAGAGAAAGAATGATGGGAAACCTCTTCAAGATTTTACCAAATTGCCATACACTTGTTCAATTCTGCTGTTAGTCCTGGAGGTTAGAATTAATAACACCACAGTATCTCCATGCTTGCAGGTTAAAATTAGAAATTATTGGCAACTTGACAAGGAAGACCATGGACAGCAGCTGAGTGGCAGTAGGGTCCCATGTGTACTCATAGCCTGTATAGCCCAGTGCTCAGTACACAGCAGACGGCCAGGGCCCTGGATGACTTGTTGCATGTATTTCTACTAACAATAGGTCATTAGGTGGAAGAGCTAATATTTGCTCTTAGCCTGTCTACATCATTTCCATGTTAGCAACATCAAGGGTCATGGTCTTTAATCTCTGATTATGCTTAAGGTTGATCACAAGGAAAAATTTTCTGGCTCAGGGACTATCGTTATTAGCTAGAAATTTCCCAACAGTTAGATTTCTGTGTGAGCAGAAAAAGATGGTGTTTTCTGGACTATCACACTGTACTGCAATTTAAAAAAAAACTTTTCATATTTTTTATTTTTAAATGATTTGTTTGTACGTGAATTTAGGAGACCCATGCATTCCAAAAAAAGCCTTTTGAGCCTCACTACTAAGCATTGAGTGGTGAATCTCTTTGTTAAATTGAGTGACCTAAAGATAAAAGTGTGCTTTCTAGGAGAAGCACAGATACAGAGAGGGTTCTTGTGGGGGAAAGGAGAGCTATCCCAATACATTTTATCACATCCTCTCTTTCATTCATTTAAAACAGCAAATTGTATCATTCCTGAGAATTTCATATATACAGACAATAAAGTAGGATAATGGTTACTCCCATCTTCCCCTCCAACTCCACCAATATCTCTCCCGACATAACTGGCTCCAAACTTCCCGTCCTTCTCTTTATATGTACTTTATAATCTAAATTAAGGAAACCCAATGGATGCTGCCCATCCTTGGCCATTCAGAGCTTCACTCTGGACTCTGTTGCTGCTAAATCCCAGCACATGTCTCCTGGACTTCCCTGAGGAAGACAAGTAGGAACATCAGGACAAATGGCAGAAAGACTGCAAGACACATTGCACACTCCAGTGGTAGACAGATAAGGAGGACTTGGCACTGGAAAACATAATGGCAAGTTGACCTTCTCATCTTATAAAGCATTTATGCCAAGTGTAAGCCGCAATTAATGCTGAACAAGCACATAATGTTCTTATAGAAAACCTGCCAGCTTCCAGACATCAGGCTCCAAGGAAGGCAACTGAGGCGGGTGCAGCAATGGGAAAGTAAGGGTTTCCAAAGAAGGAAAAGCAACAGGATAGGAACTCTCACTTCTCTGTACAAACATTCCCCTTCATCTCTGGCTAGAGTTGAATCATCCAAGGACACTTTCACGCATAGATTCTAACTAAAACTAAGAACACAGAACTGGGATCTTACCTACAGCCACAGACAGTTTTGAGTTTGAATCTGGCTGATTTAATTATCACTTTTTTTGTCCCTCCAGAGAAATATAACAGAATTCAATGTCTTCAAAAAATATTTACAATTTGAAAATATACTTGAAAAATTTTACCATATGAAGAAACAGAGAAATATTAGTCATGCTTAAGAGAAAAGATAATCAGTGATATTGAACCCTTTTCTCCTGGAATGTCAGAATTAGCAGGTAATTAGAGCTGTGTGCAATATTGTAGAGGACAATATGTTTATAATTAACCAAGTGTAAGCAGGTAAGATAACTCATAGAAATAAATATGTAAGTTCACTAAGTGGAAATTTCAGAGTTGAGAGGCTGCAGTAAACAAAATAAAATTGAAGTGGAGTTGACAGAATGAAGATGGCTGGAAGGGCTGAAGAATTTGTAAACGGAAAATTAGAATCTGTTAATCTAAGGAACAGAGAGAACGGAAGGTTCATGAGTATGTTGAATCCTTAGTCTACAGATCATGCATTTTACTAAGACATGTAAAAGGTCAAACATATGTAATATTGGAGTCTCAAGAGAAAGGAATGGCCTAGAAGGTTTGTCAAAAGTCATATATTCATACAATTAACATGCATAGAAAATTATATGAACAATAACTATGCAGAAAAATATTCATGATATGTCATAATAAAACTACCAAAACTAAAGCTAGCAGGTAACTCTAGATTTTCAACTGTTGTTACCTGAATCAAAACTATACTTCCCAGGTTCCTTTGCAGCTATGTGTGGCCACATGTATAAATGTTTAACTAATTGTGTGCAGAGAACAGGGGGTATACACTATTTAGGATGTGTCTTTAAAGGAAACAGTTATCTTTCTTTTTCTCCTGCTTCATTACTACACTGTCACATGATGTGACATCATCATGGGCCGTGTGGGAGAGCAATGTCTTCTAGAAGGCACCGGAAAGTTGTCACAGGCAGAGCACTCGTACAGTTCTGATATTCTCAGTCTTACTTTATCTTATGCTATTATAACAAACTGCCTTAGACTGAGTAACTTATTAAACACAGACATTTATTTCTCACATCTCTGGAGTCTGAGAAGTGTAAGGGGAAGATAGTAGTAGCAGGTGAGAGGCTGAGCTGTCTGCCTCTGAGATGGTACCTTGAACGCAGTGAGCCATGGATAGAAGGAGTGTAGTCACGATGGAAGAGTAGAAACAAGCAGAGGCCAGTCCCTTCCCTGAAGTCCCACTGAGGGGAAAAGCTCATGGCCTTATTCCTTCTTAGAAACCTCTCTTCTTAATGAAGTAGCATGGTATCCTGTGAGCTTTAAGGACACACATTCACTTCACTGTTATATTAGAGAGCAGCAACCCAACGTCAGCCTCACTATGCTGCACGGCATGAAAATCTGTTTTAGGTCACGCTTGCACAGGGGACAAAGCAAAGCACAAAGGAGCTCAAAGTCCAGCAAAGAGATAATTAGATTTAAAGCAAATGTGTATTTTAATAGGGCAAAGGGTTACTAGGGAAACCAAAATATTACTTTCCTTAGTAATTTGTCTAAGCTTAATGTACAAAATTCTTAATGTAAACAGGAATTTCCAGTCAGTGAATGTCGGAAAAGGAACAAGAAAAGATAGTCACAAGCATACACCAAAACAAACCTATTGATAGTGCATCACCTTCTCATCTTGGTCTTGCTATATCTTGGATCTGTACAGCCATTCCCCTGAATTCTCCCTCATGTCTTGGCTTGCCGTGATACTGGCTTATATGCTGACTGGTGTTGGCAGGGCAGGCAAGGGTCTATGAATTTAGCATGCAGAGATAGCTGTTTTTCCACACTGTGTTGGGTTAAACTTTGATCTTCCATGGGGCATTGATTATCTTCTATCTTTTGTATATCTTACTGGGTGAACCACATATTCATTCCCAGGGTTTTCAAACCCTACCACACCTTTTTCTCACCTGGGACAGTTACTAGTTAATGGTGTTACCCTATGAAGAGAAGTAGGCATTTCCCATATAAACTTCTCAATATGTATTATTCAGTATAAAAATGTCAGTATTTTTTCTAAACATATAGTGATTTCTGATATATATGTGCACAAATGACAAAATATTTATAAAATGAATCACTAATTTAAGGCAGAAGCTTAAAGAAAAACACTTCATTGGGTATTTTTGGGTGCCTATCTACTGATGAATGGTCTTCCTATTTTATAATTTTGGTAGCTGTCTTTCCTTGAGGCTCCCACATGACTGCCAGTTAGCTTCTTTGCCTTGGTGTTGGGGAAGATAGTACTGGGGATTGTTCAGTGCCTCATGCATACAAAGAAATGCTGTACCAACTTTACAGTAGGTTTCTAATGCTCTTAGGATCAATTTAGAGCTAAAAAGATGGGAGTGACTTTTTCATTCTGTTAAATAGTTCTTTATAACCAATGCCTTCTACACGTGTAGGACAGCACAGTTTTCACTCTGTCTCTGTCTAGCACTTGAGTCTAGTTGATATTAGCTATACAAACAGGAGGAGAATGGCTGTCCATGCCCCTTTATTTCCTGTGACTCGAGAAGGACTGATCTGGGCAAAGTGACTTTTTGTAGGTCTTTATCAGTGTCAGGCCCACTGATTCAGCCCTGTAATGTTTGGCTAAGGACTAAGCTGGAATGTGAAACCTTGACCCTTGTGCCTCTCCCCACCTAATCCATACCTTGACGTTTAACCCTCGTTATGCAGGATATAGCCATATTGGGTGTAGGGAGCCGTATTGGATTTGGGCCTGGCCACTTTGTGACTGTATGGCCATAAAGTCTTGAGATTTTTGGACAAAAGCCTCTCCCATGAATTTACGGCACAGGAAGAAAATAATCACGGAATGCTTTGAGCCCGGCTGATGCATGTGGAACCGACACACCTGGGCCACACCTGGGCAGTGGTCAATTCGCTCCTGCCTTTTGCTTTCTCAGCCTTTGTCCTTGAGATTTAGGCTGGTCTTCTGGGATTTCTCCCTAATTAATTCAGGTCTCATAGTCAGTCTTTTATTACCGAAGTCACAGGTAGTCACGAGCCAGGGTTTCCCACTGTGCTTCCCATATATTTTCTACCTGGGGAACTTGGGTATATAAGTGGTGAATAACGCTACAGGAGTCTCTCTCTCTCTTCCTCTCCTGGCTTGACACGAATAACCTGTGTGTGTGTGTTTCTTTAATCCCGCAGGCTTTCGCCCGATTCTCAGTATCATATCGGTGCAGGTGCCTACAACTGGAGGTCCCACCGAGATCGGAGAAGAGAGGATTACTGACAGGATGTCCCAGAAGCCCGGTCAGCATAGGAGAAGGGACGTATTGGGTGAGTGAATAGCAAAAAGGAAAATTTTCACGCCATGGGAACTGCGAGTTCTACTTCACAACTAGCGGATCAGATAGTTGCTTTGCTCGAGCATCAGGGAATCGGTGTAAAGGAAGAAACAGTTGAAGAATTTATTAAAACCTTAGGAAAAAATGAGTCCTTGGCTTGTTCATTCAGGAGAACTAAATATTCCTGATTGGGAACAAGTTATGAGAGATTTGCAAAGAACGCTGCGGAGATATGGCCCGGAGAGCATTCCTGACGCCACACTTTCTTTGTGGAGATTGGTCAAGGATGCTCTCTTGAAAATAAGGGGACGGATGTCAGAGATAGAAAGAACATTTGGGGCGGCACAAGATGATGCCTCTCGTAGGTTCTTACAAACCTCTGATTCAGATCAGGATTCTAGCTCCGAGGAGGAAGAAGGAGAGACTTCAGTAGAGGAAATAGAGGTGCCTAAGAGGAAGATTAATAAGCACAGGGCCACTGAAACATCAGGATCTCGTCCCCCTAGTGTAAATCCCTTCTTTAAAGGAGAGGGAGCTACTGCTCCTGCCTATGAACCCTATTCTTCCTTGGAGTGGTGTTGTGAAGACAAGGCTACAAGGAGAGGGGTAATTTTCTCTGAGCCTCCCCTTGGACAGGGGGTGGCATTTCCTATTGTTGAGGTCCCAGACCCCAGCAATGTGGATCAATCCATCAGACAGCATGTTCCTCTGAGTTTTAAGTAGTTGAGAAATCTGAAAGAGGCAGTCTCTGCTTATGGTCCCCTCGCTCCCTTTACCTCTGCCATTTTTGAGTCCTATGTGGCATCCACTCTGACTCCTGGAGATTGGCAACAGTTATGTAGAGCAGTATTGAGTGGGGGAGACTTTCTGTTATGGAGGGGAGAATTTCAAGAACAATGTGCACAACTAGCTAGACTTAATGCGCAAGCAGGGTTCCCCCAGAGGAATCTAGAAATGTTGACAGGAACAGGACAATATGCGGCCCTTCCAGCCCAGATTCAATATGATCCTGGTAATAATTTCTTAAAATATGGCCGCACTTGGGCATATTGTAACCTTAGTCGAGTATAGCCTTATAAAAAGGAGAAATTTAGACATATGCATGCAAAGAGAGAATGTCCTGCGAAGGCTGGATATAAATAAGCCAGGACATTTAGAATCTGGGAAAGAAGCCTAGAATGGGTCCTTTCCTACTACCCTCAGAAGGAGCATGGCCTGATGACACCTTGATCACAGACTTCTACACATCGAGGTTATGAAACAATATTTTTTGTGCTTTACATCACAGAGTTTGTATTGCTCCATTATGACAGTCCCCCAAAGATTAATCCAATGACACAAATTATAGGGCTAATAAAAGTAAGGCAGATCCCAGGGAAGGCTGATCTGTAGATACCAACAGTGCTGCAGACCTGGGAGTTTCACCAGTTGAGTCAACCAACCTTAGAGAGGGGGGGGAGGGAGAGAGAGAGAGAGAGAGAGAGAGAGAGAGAGAGAGAGAGAGAGAGAGAGAGAGGAAAATCCATGTCTTACTGAACATGTAGAGACGTCTTTCTTGTCATTTTCCCCTAATACAACAACCATTTCCATCCAATTAGCATTGTACCATGCATGAATAGAGTAGGGACAACAGAGTATGTGGAAGTACTTGGACGCATGTATTAAATGCTATACTATTTTCTGTAAGGGATTTGAGTGTCTATAGATTTTAGTGTGTGTGCATTCCTAAACCCAATTCTCCACAGATCCTCAGACATGAGGATTCTGTCAGTTTCCAGTTTGGAAGCTGGATTCCTGGTGAGCTGCTCAGTGGACAGAGAGTGGGTATTGTTCAGTCTCTGGAATAAATCTATTCTTCTGCTAAATAACATCAGCGACCAGCAAGAAAGCATCAGTGATGTCATGCTTCTTTTCTGAAAGCGGTCATCAACATTATATAAGGTGCTATCACTTTAACAATGGGGAGTTATTACCCTCAGAAGTGTATAAGCCCCAACAGCATTTTTACTGGATGCCACATTCTGTGGCTCTTGGCCCAGCATCTTTTTTGCTCTCTTACCTATAGTATAGATACTTACTGGAAGTCCTCGGAGGACACAACCCCATTCCTTTTGAAGGAAGAACAGATACCTTACTACCAACCGAGTTCTGGACAAGTCTCTGAGCAGTGACACCAGACTTGGATTTTGCCTCTTCTTCTACTTGACCAGAAGAAAACTGGCCCCTCTTTTCTGAACATAAATGCTGCTCTCTCACCAAGCATGCCAGGGAATTCATGGTAAATATTTGTCTCGGGTGATCACTGGGTTGAAATTTTGTTTTCCAAAGAGGCTGCATGGGGACCATGAACATTTGAAATTTGGAAACCTGTAAGGAAAAAAAATAGAGCTTTGTATACTGTCAGAGTCTCTAGTTTGCCAAGTGAAAATGTACTTTTGGCTACTATGAACTTGACCTCAAGAGCTTTTAAAGGCATTACGAGGCCAAACGTTAATTCATCAGGATGGCTAAAGTTTTAGCTCAGGAGAGATCTGAATCCCCCGATGTCTGGGAGTCAGCATTTATAGCTTTGAATGTATCCAAGAGAACCATAGGGAATATAGGGAAATATGTTTTGCATATTGTTTTCAATATGGCAGAGAAACAGGTCCCAGATTGCCTATTGGACCCATCTTCCTCAAAAGTTTGTTTGAGTTTGGGACTCAGCACAGCTCAGTCTCAGAGATTCTCCCTTCCACTGTTTGCTCTATGCTGTGAACGAATCAGTCTGCAGGTTGCAACAGGAATACCCTAGACACATTTCTATTCCAAGCAGGATGGACATGATTTATTAATTTGGTTTTGAAATAACAATTGCAGTTGTGAGGGATCAGTTGAAAGCCTTAATTACATTTGAAAATATGCCTCAGTTCATCTGCCCCATCCAGGGGTACAGAACACATAATTATCACAATTTTCAATTTTGTATTACTATTATTTGAAAAAAGATGGATAAAATATACTGTCTACTTAGCAACTTTAGAGCAATGGCCAGGTCACATTTAAACCTTTGGGTAGATGATTTTCCGGACTTGCTTGTTAAGGCCTCTCATATGGGGATAACATCTACAGGCTGTGCCAGCCTTGGCACTGTTTGTCCAATGGAACTGGCTTCTTAGGTGCCCTGTCCTCCTTTGTGTCTAGGGAAATGCTCAGGTGTGCTATTGCTGCAGTGATTAGGCTAGCTCAGGACTCTCCTTGGACACAGGGTTGGAAAGCCTTTGGGATCCTGTCCTCTCATCCTTGTTAAATGACTGTGTGTGTGCTTGTCTGTGGAAGTCTGCTGCATGCACACCTGCCTAGAGGGAAGGCTATTTGGGTTTTTAAAGGTCCAGACTGTTTTTAAAGAGGAAGGAAGCAATTTCTAAAAATAACGTTGAGATTCAATTAAACATGGACTAGAGGGAGAATTCTCTACTCCTTGGCATTGCTAGCCCATTCCTTAGTATGTCTATCACTTGATTTCTATATGTAGTCCAAGCCAGTGACCGAGCAGACCCTGCCTCTGCTTCTCTAGTAGGGGTGAGTTGGGGGTGTGAGCTACTGATGAGAATATGACAGTTCTGAGTGGTATATAATGCAGGTTCCATCTGGACATGAGCTCCATCTCCCAGCTTCCTCCTTCTCCAAGCTGCTCTGACCTTCATATATTCATGAATCTCAGATGGGGTAATTCCAGAATTTGTGGGTAGTTCAAACCTCCTACACAGGCTGGAGAGATGGCTCAGAGGTTAAGAGCACTGTTTGCTCTTCCAGAAGTCCTGAGTTCAATTCCCAACAACCACATTATGGCTCATAACCATCTGTACTGGGATTTGATATTCTCTTTTGGCATGAAGCTATACATGCAAATAAAGCACTCATGTATATTAAATTAATAAATCTTAAGAAAACCTCCTATACAGGTGGATCCATTTAATAAACAAAACTATTTTTTAATGTACAAAATCACTCATAATAGGAAAGGCTGGTGATGTGACTTTCACTGGAATCTTTTACCCCAGGAAGTTTTCAGGTGGGGTTTGTCCTGGGAATCTGCAGATTAGAAGGCTCAGAGTCCTGAACCAGGACACCCCATGTTGAGTCCTAGTTCATACTCATTAGAGGACAGGGCCCTCTCTGGCTGGGCTGGTTTCAGATTCTGACTGGGAAAGGTGGAGCCATCTTCACTTCCTGGAGGTATCACTGAGGGTCTTAGTAGTGCTTTCATGTGCTAGATTGCATGGCAAAAGCATGCGGTATCCACCTTGGATAGAAGGGGAACTATGCAAACATTTCCTAATATGAATCAACCTGTTTTATAATGAAAGCTGGGATGGTTCTCTTCCATTGAAATTATTCAAGCCCTGCCTACAGTTCCTGAGATGGCTGAGGGTAGGCTTTTTTTGTGAGCATGACTGAAAACACAAACACCTTAATGCATGGACTAACACTACAAGCCTCCCTATCCATCTGTCTTAGAATGAGAGTGTTTTACTCTACCCCAAGGACATTGCTAAGACATGAGTATGTAGACCCAGGGTCCTTGTCGTAGAGGCATGAATGGAGAAGGATGAAGCCAATGTTCATTCTCATCCCCTACCTCCATTACAGAAAGACAGCAATGTAACTTCCTGTAATCTGTCTAAATTAAGTTTCTTACAATGAGAGGAAGTCCTGTGAATTCCCTCCAGGCAATCCATGTGCCCCTCTCACAGAGTATCTAGAGGGAATACAGCTGTGGGGAACACAGCTTCAGAAACAATGCATTTGTATAGCAGTATTGTCTTACAGAAGAGAAACCTGAGGTCCACCTGGCCCTCTGAGTCTGCAAAACGGCAACAGTCACGTGGAACAACACGGGGAAAAAATCATCTCTGCAGGTTTCATGGAGCTCCCTATAGTCTATGAGGGAGAGATCTTTGAGAATCAATGGGACGGAGCTCCCACAAGACCTTTGGACAAATGATTCTCATTGGGTTTGCTCTGGAGAAGGAGCATAGATAAACCCACCACACTTCTACAGTTCTGCTCTCCTCACTTTTCACTAGGGGCATCTGTTAGGCTTTCCCAGTAGCAGCCGAGTAATGCTACACACCGAGAGCCATGAGCACATTCTTCTACTCAGTTCCCAGCACCACAGCAAATGAGGTGGTCCTCCCTCTGGTCAGTTGCAGAAAGACAGTGTGCTGCTCTTCCTGATGCAGCTGGCCTTTGTGAGATGTCAAGAGGGAGGAAGCATTGGTAGTTGTGCTTGCTGTTAAAGGTTCAGCAAGTGGAATTTTCTCTGGTTTCCATTGTCAAGACCCAGTATTGTTTAAGCCAGTGGGGGTCGTGATGTCCTGTGGTCTTAGGAAATCTCTTGTAGTCTGGAATTATCAACACGCTTGGCTCACTATTGGTTCTGAAGATTCAATAGTGCTCCATTGAACACTTAGGCCACTTGGCAATACTAGGCGAGTGAGAAAATTGCTACTCACAGTTCTGAATGTGGGAGAGTGGTCAGAAAAGAAGATGTAAGCCAATCCCCCTTCCAACCTGCTTCCTGCTCTGCCTCTTGACTGCTCTAGAACATGTGCCCTATTGTTTTAGCATATAAGCATTTTTAGATACTGTACCAATAGTCTACTGTTTCAAGTATACTGTTTGAAGAAGGCCCATCCTCCTAAGGAGATGCTAGCCCAGCATAGGAGATCTAAACCCAGCCCAGGGTTCTTTTGAATATGTTGGCATTGCAGTCTGTTATTTCCTCTGTCACCGTGACCACCACAAGATTAGCCTTACGCCTTCATACACAGTACCTTTGCAGCACTCTGACTGCCTTGCTAAGCATGTGTGCCTAACTTGATTTTCCCATTTGGAATTGAAGAGACAGTAACTGCAGGCTTAGTGCCATCTTGAATGGCTTCCTAGTCAGCATGGAGGATAGCTGCAGGGTCAACTTCTTGTGGGAAGGAGGAAGTGGAGAGTTACCAAAGATTCATGAAGCTGAGAAAGAATCCCTGGGATTTGATCTAGGTCCAGAATACAAAGCACATTGTCATGACAACTATATCTCTGTCTGCTTTCCTCTGGGTCAGTGGCAAAACCTCCATCTTCCCACAGTCTAACCTCCTCCCTCAGGGGGCTTGTGGGAAGTTGTGAGCAGGGTAGGGGCCTTGTGCCACCTGGAAAGGAGCAGCAGAAAGGGCAGAGGCTGCAAAATCAGTTCAGCTTTCTCTCTCTCTTTGCCTTATCCTGAGACTAGAGTTGCCGTTCATTGATCTGCTTTTAAAAAAACGCTCCATCTCCCCTGTCTTGACTGTTTACTGCCAACATCCCTCTCCTCCCTCCCACTCGTCTCCCCACATTGGAAAGGTGTAAAAGAGGTACCATATGTGGACTTTCTCTGCTGACATGTTTCTGAAAGACCTTGTCAACTGGTACTAATTGTTGTGACTGCATCCGTTCATCCCACCCTGCTTGCTGTTGCAGTCTTCTTTTTGCCTTTCACATTCTGGGCCAACCCCTCATACCCACGTGGCTGCATTGACACCAACTTGACTTCCTCTCCTAGAACCTCTCGCTTCACAATCACAACAACCTTCCAGGTCCTTTGGCTTCTAGCCCATGATTTGTAGAGCTCAGCGTGACTTTAACCAAAGGTATCCAGCCCTCAGAAGCCATTTCCCTGTCAGAGGGCTCCAGCACTAGCCCGTTCCTGCCACTAGGACTACAGAGCAGCAGGTGATCTCTGTTGCTACGCATGCTGTTGACCTGCACCTCACAAGGGTACCAGACAACTCTACAGCTTTCTACCTCCAGCAAAGCCTGGTGATCTGATGGGCTCACTGGGCGATATTAAAACCTGAAGAGGGAAGGCAAAGGGGAGGCTTTATGAAAGCGACTTCTGAACACTATCCAATTATTAGTATGCTTTTTCATAATACCAACGGTTTCACATTTTATTGAGAGAGTGAATTTTTCCCTAGCCCTCTTGGGAATGATTTTATTGAAAGCATCAGAATGAAGAGGATGGCTGCATCATTTCAGCAGTGCCAGGGGTCAGAATCTTTGACTGGTTTGGTGTAATGTGCACATATAAAATTTCACTCAGTGCTTATTCATTGCCTTTTATTTAATATATAATCTGGCTAGATCCACTTTTGTTTCTTTACATTTACTCCTTGCCTGCATTTACTTACTTTTTGGCTGCCTTAATATGTATATATTAAATTTATATATATATATATATATATATATATATATATATATATATTCATTCCTTGGATCAAGAGACTGTTTTTTGTTTTTGCTCTTGCTCTTTTAGCAGAAAGGAGTGGGAGGTCCCTCAGACTGTATTTTACATTTGATAGCCAGTCACTTTAGAATGCTGCTATTCTCCCAGAAGTAAATGTCTGCCCTTTTGCCACTTTCACCTCTGTGTGTTCATTCTTCTATGTTCCACACCCACCCCATCCCCTCCCATTAAAAAGAATTCTCACTCCAAAGCCAACAGAAAGCCCTCTAAAATATGATAGATTTTCCTGAGTCGAATTGTTGAAAATTCACACAATCAAGCCCAAGGGAACATGGTATTCCAGAGAACATGGTGGCTAAAAGAAGAGTCTACTCACCCTCTGCTTCTGATCAAGGCTGAGGGGACCACAAGTGATAAACACTAAGGCCACTTGTATTTGTAAAGGTCCAAGAGCTTCCTAAATGTGAGACTCCTTGGGAAATGTAGATTGAGAACGAAATCAAGTTCTAGGGTGAGGTGGCTATCTCATCTGCCTTGCCACTGGACAAATGATAGCTGTATCTTGAAAAGGATGGTTCAGTTAATATTTCAGTATCCTACGAAGAAATGACATTGCTTAAACAGTACAGAAAATTATTTGTCTTAGCCAGAGAGGTCTGAAGGGAAGGTCAGCCAGGGTTTCTGCTGTGACTCCACTCCAGGTGCCTCTACAAGAATGGAGATTTGAATCACCACTATCTGCTTGCTCATGCTGTGGCCAGTGCGTGGGATCTAACTTCCTCCAAAGCATCCCATCAAAGAAGCACTATTATCCTTCTAACTTAGCTTTCTCGGAGCCAAATACAGTTGCATGGCCATACAGAGCTCCAAAGGTGTAACACTTTAGCTGTTTAATATTGAGGCTTCCAAGCTTCTGAATTTTTATTTTCTAAACAAGGACATGAAACACACAGATAGGATCTGGAAGGCACTGCCAAGGTTGACTATGAAAATGTTATTTTTATAACTTAAATCTAATTGTGACTCTCTCCTGCCAATTCCTATCACTTGTGAAGTAAAGGCCAGCATAATAATCATGGCATATAAGTAACCTAAGCATAAACTTTTTTACATGAAATGAGGTATTTATGAGAATAAAGAGGAACACTATTAATAATACACCATGACAAAAGGAGTTTGCTGACTGTCTTAGCCAAGGCCGTATGTGTGAAAAAAGCTCTAATCACATTTTGGGTTTTTATTGTTTTTTACTTGTACATTATTCTGTACCTATAAAAATTTTCCTAAGCACAGCATCTTTCTATACATGTCCTCAGTGCCCTAACTTAGTCTTCTTTATTCTCCACCCCAGCTAGGAGAGTTTTCCAAGAGACTTTCCCAGATGGGTTCTCTTCCATAGAGAGATAACCACTTTCTCATATGTCTTTATTCAAGATGCTTTGCCTGTGGATTTACCTTACTGTTGACTTAAACCAGATTAGCACATTTACAATTCTTTCTGATTGTATCTACTTTATAACAAATCCCAACTGGCCAGGAAGCCATGCTGACTGCAGTTCATTGTGAGCTTATTGGACTCACAATATAGCATGTGATTGTCAATCAGAAACATCTGAATTATGAATTCTACAGTGCACATAAAGCTCCACAAAGATCAGAAAAGCTGAGTGTAAGTTATCTTTATGCTTCGCAGTCCAAATCAGCTCACATGGTCTCTCTTGACTTTAGACGTTAGTAAAACAATAATCTTTCTATCTTCATAGAAATGTGAAAAACAGCACTAACCTATCATGTTAGGGACTGACAAACTTTTTTTTTCCTGTAAGGAGCAAGAAAGCAAACATTTTAGGTTTTGCAAGCCATATAGTCTCTGTTACAACCATTTCATTCTCCCTTCATAATAAAAAGGGCACTTAGAAAATACAGAAGCCAAGGATAATGGCTACATTTCACAATTTGTTTGCACAAATGGTTGGTAGAAGGTGTTTTTGGCACGAGGTTTAGTCTGTTGACCTCGATTCTCAGCTCAGATTTCACTCCTGTTTCTTAGTAAAGATTTTCAAGCAGCATTAGGATGTTCAAGGTGCTTTTCTGACTTGAAGTATACAAGAAGTAAAAGAAATGCCTTATTTTTCCATACATTGGAAAATAAATAAATTTTTATCCAACTAAATCTTGGCACATGGAGTTTTTATCACCAAAGTCCAAAGAGTGGCTTGCAAACAACGTAGATGAGCTGCTTACATCCTGGTGCGGGCTCATGCGCATGGGCGTCTTCTTTCTAGCTTGCTGTGTGGTAGTCTTCACACTGTGTGCTCACACTGTAGACTAGACCAGAGTTCTTTGTAGCTCGCCTTGTTTTAAAGCACAGTCTCATTCATGAGAGCTCCAGTTTCATGACCTAATTACCCAGAAAGCAATTCCCAACATGGTCTCATTAGCATAGATGCCAATAAAATAATTTTGGTTAATATAAATAATTTATGGCACTCAGTCCAATATAACGTTGTATAACAAAATTAAAAGTTGGGCTCTAAGTAGGAGAAGATGTCACCTGGATCAAGTATGAAGAGATGCAAAGGTCTTACGAGTACTAGTAGGATTGACACGAATCACTCCATGATGCAAGGCATTGAGTGGGATTATATAAATTCATGCTTAGCCGCTATGCTTCTGTGCCCAAGGCAACATTTCCCAACTACCTAGGGGCGAGCATATTGGAGGTAACTCCCGAAAGGAGACAGGGCTAAGTATTCTTTTCTCAGCTCAGGACATGCAAGCCAGTGTCACAAGGCCTAGAAGGTAAATTACCATCAATCAAGGATGAGAACTGGATAGGTTCTGCACTGGAATTTAATATTCTGCAAGTTGCAAGCAGACAGGGATTAGTGAGGGAACACTACGGGGAGTGGTGGGTAGAGAGAACAGATGCCATCAGAAGTCTGGGAGATGCATTGTCAATAACTGCAGAAAAGACAGATATTTTAAATAAAACCACAACCTTACTAGTCATCTTTTACAAAGCCTTGATTTATGCTCTGTCTCTCTGTCTCTGTCTTCCTCCCCTCTCTCTTTCCCTCCCCCCTCTCCCTTTCCCTCCCTCTCTCCCTCCCACTCTCTGCGTGCATGTGACAATGTATATGTAAAAGTCAAAAGACAACTTTTAGCTTCTCTCCTTCAATATTATGAGTCCCAGAAATTGAGGTTATGGGCTTAGAGTCAGATGCCTTTACTTGCCATCTGACTGCTCCTCCCCAAGTTTCCATCTTCTTAAGACGACTTAAGTGAAAAACACGTGAGGTTTCTTTGTGTATGGAGCTGAGAGGAAGATGGCTTCCAGTAGATAAACTTGCAGTCTGCTTAACTTAATGACCGCAGGCAACTGGGAGGTCCTTCATGGGAAAACACTGTACAAAGCAAAGCCATTATAATTAAACCTCATTGAAGTGTGCATTACTTTCCAGCAAGGCAACTAGTAATACACAAAATGGGCTATAATGTGAGAATTAGTGGTGGCCACATGGCTTTTAGTGGCTTCTCACTACAGAGTCCAAAAGGCTGCACAGAGCCAAATCCATAAACCATTTGGCCCACAGTGTGTGGAAAATGGTCCAGGGATACATATGTTCTTCAGAAAACAGTGTAGCCATGGCTATCATAGGCCATTATAGAATATAATGATGGTACTAGGTATTATAGAATCATAGAGAAAGTACTGTGGTGAATGAAAAACCATGGAGCAGCCTTATAGACACAAACATGTAGTGTGTATCATTTGCTTCAGCATTTATTTCCAGTAGGTGGTAAAAAGAGGAGATGTTGGGAGACTTTGGGGCATTGTTATGCGGTAGTTTGAATAAGAATGTCCCCCACAGGATCGTTCCCACCAGGGCAAGAGGATGTGATATGATGATGGGAAGAAAAGAATCAATTGAGGTTAAAGAGGAAGGATGAAGGAAGCAGAGACCAAGAGAGTGAGAAAGCAGGCCTGAGCCCTGTTCTAAGTCTGCATTTATAACATTGGTTCTAAACAAGAGAATATAGCCCACCACTTCACATGGAACCTCTCGCTTTCTGACACTATTATTCCAGTGGCTAACACCTTAATGAGGCGTGGTATAACTGCTTGTCAGAGTGTTCACTTCAGAACACATCGATACCCATTTTAAAAGATGAGACAGGATTGTTTCCTACATACACAAACACACACAAGTGATGTTGGTGGGGAAGGAAATTTCCTTTCTTTCAATGTTTTGAAGTTATCATGCTCTGCTGTTGCTCATGTACTCCTTGTAAAAGCCAAGAGACTTCTGAGATTACCTGAAGTATAAATAGGAGAGCTGTTGGTGGCTAGGGAGCTATCTGTGGCACAACTAGATTATAGCAATCTCTTGGCATTTGCGCCAAATCTCGCTCTTTTCTTCCTATTGTCTCCATCAGTTGGATCTACCTTTCTGTTTTGGGTGCAATAACTGATGTTTCCAACAGTTGTAGTTTTTTTCTCTCCTTGGAATACAGTGACACTGTATTATAGAACCAGAAAGTACTGTGGTGAATGAAAATCCATGGGGCAGCCTTATAGAGACAATCATCTAGTATGTTATCCCTTATAGAGACAATCACCTAGTGTGTATCATTTGCTTCAGCATTTATTTCCAGTAGGTGGTAAAAGAGGAGATGTTGGGAGATTTTGGGCATTGGTATGTGGTGGTTTGAATAAGAATGTCACACAGGCTCATGTATTTGAATTCTTAATCATTAGGGAGTGGTGTTGTTTGAGAAGGATTAGAAGGTGTGCCTTAATGGAGGAAGTGCATCACTAGGGGTGGGTCTTGAGATTTCAAAGCCCATGCAGCCCAGTCACCTTCTCTCTTTTGACCTTCGGATATGGCTGTAGCTAGCACCCAGCTACTGTTCCAGGGCCATGAGTGCTGCCATGCTGCCCACCATGCTTCTTGCCATGGTGATAGTGTAGTAAAGCTCTGAAACTGTAATCCAGCCCCAATCAAATGCTCTCTTTTCTAGAAGGTCCTGTTGTCATGGTGTCTCTTCAAAGCACTAGAATGTTGAGTAAGGCACATGTGTTCTACTGTTACAACCTTAGAGGATAACAAAACTGATGACCAATTTTGGCCTCTATGTTTATCTGTGTGTATTAACTCACCTGGAAAGAAAAAAGGAAAGCAACAAAAGAAAAGAGAAAAGAAATGACTTGTTTTATTTTAGAATTTCTTCCCAAGAACTAGGGGTTGAAAAAAAAGCAAGGGTCAGAGTTATATTGAGAATGCAATTTCATCTAGCTTAAAATCCTCTACCAGTAAATACTCTACCAGTAAATTCTCTACCAGTAAGACTTAGTCTTAACAGAAGTAAATAAATATAATTTGCAATGCAATATGGAGTTCTTGTCCCAAAAGTCCCAATGCCAATTAAAAGCTGTCTCATGTCATTGGAAACAATGGTATCTAAAAATATAGCTTGCAACCTGATGTTCCTCATACCCAGCTGAAGAGTCAGAAACTCCTCATATCACATCATGTCCCTATCATGAGACTAAAACAAGCACAAGGTGACTGTGTACCACATCCATCTTTTATAAAAAGATAACATTTATTGCCAGAGTAGATCCCGATTTGGTATTGATTAAGAAAAGCTCAGTGCTTTCCTTCCTAATTCCAGTATAGTAAGCTACACCAAATGGGGAGATAACATAGACTTGCCCTCACATGAAGTTTACAATTACAAGGGAGTAGTTAAGTGGACTCAGTGGCTTTCTAATTAAAATTGGTACGGATCAATTCAAAGAATGGTCCTTGGAAAGTCACTTTTTTTTTTTACTTCATTTCTCTTCTGCAAGATAATTTGATAAGTTCTCCCCATAACTCTCATATGTCCTCAAAGAAATGTTCAGAACAGAATCCTTCATCCTCCTTATGTTTATTGTGCAACAGTGTACCAGGCATGGCAGTGGGCTGTGTAAGCACTCTCGGCCTCCACATTCCCTCCAAGGCTCTTCTCCTAGCCTGTGTTTTCTAAGCTATCCCTACTGACAGACCGTGTGGGACCTGGAGGTAGGCTTAGTTAGATTGTCCTTTGCCTCTGTCTGATTTGATAATGGCTGGGGATACAGTAAATGTTAGGCTGAGGGGAAGAACCAGGCTATCATCTTTCATGATGGTTTCTCAGCAGACTGTGAGCAATTCTGAGGGCTGCTCTGAATTCCTTTAGCCTTCCATGAGAGCTGAAAGGAGCTGTGTGAATGTTTGTGCAACTTCTTAATTTAAAACGTTGGTGCAGAGATTTCTAGGGATGGGGCTGGAGGAAATGGGGTTGCTCCGCTGGGATGAGTCACTGAACTGTTGGGTTGATTTTGCCCCCTAGTGGTTAGAGACTTAGGGACCCCATTAGCTAATGGCTCCCAGCACTGAATAAAGGAGGTATCTGAGTGGAGAAGGGGCAACACTGTGCAGAATTGTGTAACCATTTACTGTTGTTGTGACTTCAACTCTCAAAATTCCAGTTAGATTATGGGAAAAAATGGACAAGAATACCAAGTCATCAATTCTATATGCACATACTATTTGATGGTTTTGTAAACTGTTAAGTTGCAGATCCCCTCATGATTCCTATGAGAAACAGAGACAAACTTTGAAGTTTTTGATGTCTGCTTATTGATAATTAGAGTTTGTCCTTCAAAGTCTTTGATAAAAACTCCAAAAGAAGATGATGGCCCATGAAACTAGTTTCCATTCTTCATGGCTGTCTTCTGTGCCCTTTCAGAAGGACCTCATAGTGAATAGTCCAAGTGTCCAGGGTATTATATTGACAGAAGCTACAGGGTCGCCTCATGGTTTTATCAGATCCCAACTGCATGTGGACCACAAACATACTGTGTGGTTTTTCTGACTCAGAGATAAGCACATTTGACCCTGGTAGGATGGGGGTGATAGGACACTGACCTATAAGGTTTCAGAGTGATATAATCGCTCTATATTTCTTGGAGTATGGATTAAAGGATATAGGTGAGGTTCCCTCAATGCTACCTGCTGTGCCTTATTTTTCTCAGAATATTATAAAGCATGTGGATGTGCCATTACTTATTATTATTACATTTTACCTTTGTTATTATTTCCAGATTTTGCTATGCATTTTATTATATGAGGCAAACAATTCTCTGCCTTATATGTTGGTACAATTTAAAGGTTGCAAACAAGCCAAGCTAAAAATGTGCACTTGTTTTCTGGTTAGCGTTCCCCAAACTCGGTAGCTTGTTAACATATTCATTTAATTTTTTTCCTGAAAATTAAGTGAATTATGTCCTTTCTGATTGCACAACAACTTAGTCAAATCAATCATGTTAAGGATGGAGTGAATATTGGGGATGCGTTATTTGCATGAAGGTTACAGTTAATTTTGGGGATTGGTGGCTGATCCTGAATCACATGGGTCTATTGCTAAGGAAAATTCCAGGGGATTAGAAAAATGAAGGGACTACAAGGGACTACACTATTCAATTAAAAGTAGCCAAAACCAGGAAGCCCCCTCCCCAATAAATGTGCCCCTGTCTAACAGAATGAGAATGGAGACGATGAAATCATTCCCAGCAAATTATTAGTGCAATATATTTTTTCCCTTTAGGAAAAGGAAAGCAAAGAATGGCTGTGGCCTTTTGTTGTAGATAGCTTTTCAGCACACTGCAACATAAACAGATTATCTGCAGTGTTTATTCAGTGTGAAAAAACCAGTTCCGAGAGCCCCAGGTGCTTGCCAAGACCATAATTGTGCCTTCTTAAATACTTTCATTACTCCGAAGTACAATGAGGGGAGCATGAACACGTGCTTTCCATTTTCTTGTCAACAAAACACCTCCAAGAAATTAAGCTCCATTTTCTCTAGAAAATGTCTCTAGAATGGCTCAGGAAGTATTCAAGGGAAAAGAGCTGGGGCTTTAGTTTAATTTCTTTGTGACCTTGAAAAGAAGCAGAAAATCCTCTCCCTCCAAAAAAAAAATTGTAAGTTTTCGGTGCAGGGTGGATCAAAAAAATCACTGTATTCAATCTAAAGTCATTTGCACGTGCTTTAATTGTGAACCCCAGAGTTCAGAGTGGTAGGGGAGCACGCCCAAACTTTTCAAACGCAGCGGATTTGTGTGCAAAGGGAAGGGGAGGGAACAGACAAGACAAAGGTGAAGTCATCCATGGAAATTACCTAGACAAATCCGGTCTTTAGAATGGGGTAGGGAAGCTGGCTGAGAGCGCTGAAGCAGCTGGGCTGATCATTTAGGGTGGAGGAACTGCATCCCCACTTTTCAAAGAAGGACCTTCTGAGCCAACTGTGTGATCTAGAAGGTCTCTACGCTCAGGACCATCATGGAGTCAGGGAGGATAAAAGCGCTACACACGTGGGTCTACTCAGTTTGCCAAGCCCATACAGACACCCTTCTTCCTCTGCTTCCAGGAGCTCTCTTCTCCGCTGTGAATATGCACTTTCTCCTTCCACCTTCCACCCCTGCATCCCTGTTGACTCTGCTTGTAGAACTGCGACTCTGGGCCTTTATGGTTCTCTAGATGCACTTCCGTTGGTTTGCACGCAAAGCCAGTCTGTGTCCCAGCACCTGGAGCAGCCTGAGAAAACACATGAAGTGAAAACATTTTTTTCTTTTAAAATTGAAATGAAAAATTCAAATGGTTTGCCATGTTTTGTTTTTTTTTTTTCTTCCACATTACTGATGAGAGTGGTATGCTGGCAGGGAATGGGGGTGGGAAGCTGTAGACTGTTGGGTGTGGTGGGGGAGTTGGGGATGTGTGGAGTGAATGGGGAGTTGGAGGGGAGGGCCTGGTGGGGAAGAGGAGAGAGGGAGAGGAAGGGGTAACTGAGTCTTGCCAAGAAATTAGAATTTTACTGCACCTGGATGTGGGGAGAATTGGAAAGGAAGTGAGGGATTAGCAACACTGAATGAGTCTCTTAGACACATCTGCACCCATTCTTTCGCTTTAGCATCTTACCAAGGGAGTTAGGTTTTCTTTTCAAGCCTGATTTGCCAACAAGGAAACTGAATTTGTAACCTTTCACTAAAGGCTGTGGTCCGTATGTCAAATCTGGTTACTTTCATGCATCCAAAGCAGAGAGTACTTTTTTGGGAGCACAAAGCCATAGTGAATGTCTTCCTTCCAGTAGCTGTTTATTCACTAGTTTAAACAACATCGTTATCTTCCCTCAGATATATGTGATAGAATGAAGGCAAGGTCTTGACACAGAACTTTCTGTCCAGAGTTCACTAGACTTAGAGACAAGAAGCAAAGTTGGGGGGGGGATAATTAGGTGATACAATTTTTATTGGATAGGTTCTATTTTAAATCTAGAGAAGAAGAGTGAGAAGAAGGCCACCCTGATGTGCTCTGAGTAACCAGTTAATTCAGCCCATGAATTCTACCTTTGTCCTAGAACTCAGAAATATTGTAAGATCTCTGTGATTTTATACATATAACCTTTACTGAAAAAAAGAAACTGGGATAAGAACAACACGGTTGACTTTCAAACTCACAAGTCTTATCACAAGGCAGACGCTGGTACAGCATCTATGGTTCAGGTCCAATGGCGGGGACTGAAAATGAGAACATCAATTGATGGTCAACTGATGCTTCTGCTGCAAGTTCTTCTACCAGGCCTTACGTAACAGCAGTTGATATGCTATGACAAACAGCCTTTAACAACTAGCACATGAGTCTAACCTGAACCACTCAGATGATTAGACCTCTACACATCCTTGTAATTTCCTAGTAAGTAAGTATCTGAGTAAATGTGGGGTAGTGACTGCCACTCTCAGAATTGTGGGCGTGGGGCAGTCAAACCCAAAACAGTTGGGAACACCATGTTCTGTGTTCACCAACATTTCCAAGAGACCCTAATGCAGCTAACATTTGGAAAACACTGGTTTAAGATGTGGATGATAAGTTCTTGGGGTGCATCCTATAAGTCTGTATTTATAATTGTCTCTATATCTGTAGTACATAGGTAAGTAGAAGCTGAAATGTCGAGGAAGTAGGAAGAAACATTCTCACATTATTCTAGAACTTTCTTCACCCTAAGCAGAGCACAACGAAGTCCACGGTACTGTTCTTATTTTATATCAGTTCTTATTAGGTAATAAAGGCTATTATAAATGCCTGCACTACCTTTGCTAGGGTAAATCACAGGCCTAATAAGTCCTAAGAAAAACTCTAGAAGGGAATGTTTTAACCTTTGGTGGGGAGGTTGTTCACTGTTTATTGAAAACCTTTGTAGAATTTTGTATATCTAAGCCACAAACAGTTCTGTTTTTCAGACACCTACGAAAGAACTAAGAGATACAACCTCATGGAACGAGAAGAAAACTCGAGTCTATTGAGTCCAGCATCCTCAAGTGGCATTTCAGATTAGTGCAGGGGGTTTGCAACTTTGTGACTTCTTCCTCTTCCCCGAGTCTGTCCCGTTGCTCACTGATGTCTTTGTGCAGCGAGGCAGGCCTTTCATGCGTAACCCAGAAGTGAAAGAATACTTCTGATTTCCGGACCAATGAGGGATGAAAGTGAGGAGATGCGTCTTAGCCTATCTCTGTCTAGCCAGCCTATAACCTAGTATCCCTTTGAACTGAAGTGTACAGTGTAGACAAGAGACAACCCCTGAGATCCAGCAGCTTCCACTCTGATGCATAGTGTCTCCCTACTCAGACTCTTGCTTTGAAATATGACTTCCTGGGCTCTCACTCTCTACATAGAGGAGCATATTCCATCACTCCAGTCTCAGTTGGACTGAAACAAGGTGAAGCTAGACTTTACACTTCAACAGGAGTTTCTTTCCTGGATTCTGTGATTAGTGGAAGTTTTGGCTTATTAAGAACATCTGAGAAGCCGAGTAAGGAACTTGGACAGTGGAAGCCAAGGAGCTCCTTGAATAACAACCCACTTCTTGAAATCTGTTACTTTCTAGGGTGAGAAACCCCTGAGAAGTTGTCCTAACTCTGCTCAGATCTGTTGCATGAGAGTCTCTGAGGATGGGTAGTAAAGTTTATATTTTTACATATCTAAGCACCCTTCTGATGTGAAGGCATGCTAAAGACCCTAAGATGACCAAAACAAATAAATATCGGAGTTAGCAAATACATGCGTCTCTTTGTATAGCTACCACATAAAGCCTGTCCATATTTGATATATGCAACTTGTGTTTACTAATAAGTGTACTCCTATATACCCATAACCACAATCTATATCATTATCTCGGAATGTCTTTCTGCATTCTTTAGTTGTAATTATGTGCACTGTATGTGAGGTGAGCTAGGAGGGGAAAAGAGGGAAAGAATTAAAACTAAGACCCACCTCCTGGAAGACTTTAAGGCACTCTTCACTACTGTTAGCCTTGGCGCTATGCTGTAGAGTGGGAATGTAGAGCTCTGTGCTCCTTTTCCCCCTTGGTATCTCCTAAGCTACTGACAATTGCCATTCTACTGTCTACCTTTCTCTACTGAACTATTTTAGATTCCTCATATCAATGGTCTCCAAAAATGTTGCCATGGTTACATTATCTTATGAATACCTGAGGCATAGGATCTATTCAGCATTGATTGATTCCTTATGAATCCCACCCCCTCGCTACTTTCAGTGACATTATATCCTGGAATTACCTATCTAATGGCAGATGATTCTGGAAAAGCCTGCTCATCATATATCCTCATTTCATCTCATAGCTTTCTTCTCCCTGTGTGCCTCACTGCTCAGATTTCCTACTTGGCAGTCTACCCCAATTGTTTTTCTCTTAGAAGATCCAATTCAACATTCCCTCTTTGCATTGAGCCTGCTACCACTGTAGCTCGCTGTCCATTGACATCCATCATCATTTGGACTTAGTTTGTTCCTGTGTACCCTTACTGTAATTCTCTGTATCTGTGAATTATTATTTAACAAGACCACACACCTAACATGCCATGCCTCTTACTCAGGGTGACCCTAAGGGTAGCCAGAAAAGCTCTGCAAGATTTGATTGCAAGTTTCCACTGGGAACCGATTCTCTGTATCAGGAGAAGATTTTGTGTGTATGAGGCAAACATTGTGTTCCCAGACTCAAGTCCTGATCCAGCCAAGCTGCTTAACAACAGAGAAGTCTCTGCTTTCCCTGGTTCAGTTTAATGATTTTCCTGTAGATCCACATCTCTTTCTATCACAAAGAAATCACTTTGTCCTGCTGGGTAATTAATACAAACGTACAGTATGGCAAACATATTCCTGTAGGCTGCTTATTTTGCTGGTAAATTACAGGAAATCCTATACAGTACACCTGGGATGCCCTGCAGTTTGAAATTAGAATATAAAGTGTCTCCCGATTCCTCCTACTTGGCCAGGATACTGGTCTGATTGTGAAAATCTTTCTAGTTAGACTTGTAATGAACGGAGATGATGGCACATTCATTTACTTCATTTTAGCTTAAAATTAATAAAGATTTTAATTCTAGGCCTAAAACATTCCCTGAAAATGCTTCCCTGTTTTCAGCTGAAGGGCAAGCAGTGTGGTATTAGTTCCTAGTTGTGAATTCATTCAAAAAACATATGCCACATACAACCTTGTAACCAAATCCTTAGAGTCTACGGTATATTGCCAGTAAAACGCCTTGGCCAAGCTTCAGTTCTGCCTGATGTCACATCTATATGAGCCCTGTGAAAGCATTAAACTGGCCACAGCTGTTTCTGATTGAAGCACTGTAGACCTCTGCAAGCAGGGCTCACCTCTTCTCCAATCATTTCCACACTCCTCCGGAGTGGCTTTAACAAAGAGACCACTCTGTGAACACAGACCCCTGAGTTCTGCTGACTGTTCTCCCACCAACTCCTGATTGGTTGACTTTGGCTTGGAGCGCTTATGTATATACACATTCGAGTAAGCATGCATGTGCTAGCATAGGTACGCATGTGCACACAAAGGTCTAGGAAGGGTTCTACATATTCCTTTAGCCTGTGTGCTGAGGGTCAAAGCAGATACCTTGAATCTGGAAAGAATTTTTTAATTCAGCACAAACAGCTGCTGAGAAGGCTCAGCTCTCTTTCTCAGAAGTGAAGAAGTAGTGTGAGAGTGGGCAGTATATACTTTGCTAACATTTAAGCCACCATATGCTACATAGAATGCTCTAGTTTAACAGAGATCCATGAGCTGTTTCTTCAAAGGCAATACAGCCATGATTTTCCACTTGCAGGCTAATGACCTAACTCTGCCATCATTTAACAAAAGCAGCCAGGGAAGTTCATTATTTATAAAAACAGGTGCTGGCTAGAATTTTGTCATTGCCTCGGTTAGCTTCAACTTAGAACAGCGTTGATCAAAATGCGGCGGCTAGGTGCCCATCTAAAAGTAGAAATGTTTTAGGATATGGTAAGGATAGAAAGTAGATGGCTAGAAACCTTTACAGCAATCTGAGCTCTCCCCCATGTCCACGTGTGTGAGCCTGCTTCCATCTCTGAAGGAATAGGGTGCAGCTGAGATTCTGGGCGTCCCAGGCTCTTGGCTTCTGCTAAAGCTGCGTATTATGGTCATTATTCAGTAGGACACATAGGGGTCTATAATGGACTCAAACCAACAATAATGAAGAATCAATGTCATCAGCAGTCTGCAAGACAAGTCTAGCAGATTCCTGAAAAGACCACAGCATTTCAACCCTAGTTTCTGCTCCAAGTGCCTCACTGTGCGAGAGGTGAAGGATGGCCTTGGGGCTGCCTTCCTGAGTCCCTGAAAGAAAGACTCTCCATTTGCCGTCTTATCTTGGTGCTCTAGAAACAAGAGGGCAATGCTTGACTCTGGGATATTGATGCAGAGCACAAACTCCTAAACAGTGCGTGCGTGCGTGCGTGCGTGCGTGCGTGCGTGCGTGCGTGCGTGCGGTGTGAAGATTATCGGCTCAAAAAACAAAACCAAGAACACTGGAGAGGGGTCTACAAGCTGCTAGAAATGGAGAGAGAGTAAAAGCAAACACTACTGCTTGAGCCCAGACTGTTTTGGCTCTTTTCTAAGTGTCTGCTAACCCCCAGTCCGTCTGGCCAGCCGGCCAGGCTTAGTTTATAAGGTGTTATTCACAGGGCTGGCCTCACAGTTTGTAAACACATCGAAACTGATCGGCACCTTTGGGTTCAACACCCAAAGAAAACTTTGGAAACTTAGAAATGGTGCCCAGTGCCAAGTTTTGATGGGTTGGAACATTTTAAGAAGAGAGAGCCATTGGATTCCTATCCTTAAAAGTCATGATGTCACCATAGAAGAACATGATGTCAGGCTGTAAAAAGATCAGAACACTTTTGAAAATTCTTGAGCCATGTTGGGAAGTTTATTCACAGTGTTGAACAGAAATGATGGTCTGTTACTTCTCACCTTGATCTCCTCGACAAGCCCTGCCGAGTGCAGGAAGCTGGGCCAAGCCAACACTACTCCCTTTTTTTTAACTTGGGAAGACAGAGGATTTTATTTACAGAACTTGTTCATTATTTAAAAATGTGTTTGATAAAATATTTTTTCCTGAAGTTCCTTGGCTTAAGTACCTGAAGTATTAAACAGGTAACCCAACTCCTTTTGGTAGGGAACACTTTCTAGCCGGGAAGCTGGGATTATGTTTTCCCAAGTCTGCTCAAAGCTCAATAACTTGGCAACCATTTGTACCTTTTGACTTGGGAAGGCTCTGGAGTTCTTGCCCCAGATCTCATTAAAAACTTATTGCAATGTTTGTTCCCCCTCTAATACAATTAGTAATAATAATTTTAAAAGTAATTTATGTTGAAAGACAATGGTTTCACATTGTGATGGTAAACTGTTGGGTAAAGAGTCTAACAAGAAGAGTAAAGGGGATGGAGAGACAGATTTATGAAGACACCTTAAAAACAACTAAATGTATCAGGTTAGGCACAGACTTGGGGAACCCAAGAACCATCTCCTAAAATCAGAGCAGGGTAGGACTAACAGTACAGGGGAAATCAGTCCATCTGGAAACTGAGCCAAACGAGTAATATAAAGGACAAAAGGAGCTCCAGGTGAAGTAGCAGATAAAGGTATTTGCTGTTGTATCGCTGGCTTGATACCCTGTCACCCTCAGAGAAAGGGTATTTCTGTGCCCCTCCCACACTGAGACATCTGTCAGTTGGGTTTGGAGAAACACCATAAGACACAGTTGAAAACTTAAAAACCTGTGAGACAGACTGATTTCCTGGAATAGAGAGACTGCTGTTTGCATGTTTGCAAGGATGCTGTTCCGATGCGTTGGCTTTGAAAAATGACGCCGAAGAGAGCAGTGAAAACGCAAAGGAAGCTCTGAAAGCTGCAAGGGCGCACAACTACTGCAGCCCCAAACGGATGACTTTTCCCAGATTTCATTTTTTTTTTTTATTCACTTTACATTCCAATATCAACTCGGTCTCTCCTCCCAATATCCACTCATGCTGGACCACCCCCATTGTCCCTCCCCTTCTCTTTTGAGAAGGGAGAGCTCCCCCTCTAGGTAATATCCTTACCCCTGCTACCTCTCACCATTTTGCCCAGGCACATCAAGTCACTCCAGGACGAGGCACATCCTCTCCCACTGAGGCCAGAAAGGCAGTCCATTTTGGGGAACAGGATCCACAGATAAGCAGAAAACAGATTCAGGGACCCCCTGTACTCCCGTTGTAGGGGACCAGCATGAAAACCAAGCTGCTCATCTGCTACATATATGCAGAGACCTAGGTTCAGTCTGTACTCACTCTTTGTTGGTGATTCAATCTCTGGGAGCCCCGAAGGGTCCAGGTTAGTTGACCCTGTCGATTTTCCTGTGGAGTTCCGGTTTCTTAACATCCTTCAATCCTTCTCCCAATTCTACCATAAGACTTCCAGACTCTATCTAAAGTTTGGCTGTAGGTCTCTGCAAAACCTTCCATTGGCTGCTGGATGGAGCCTGTCGGAGGACAGTTATGCTAGGTTCCTCACTGATATTGACAGGGATTGGTTCTTGCATCCGGGTACCCCACTTTTTAACTGGGTTTTTTGTTCTTTTGGTGTCTACTTCTTGACTTCATTATACAGTTTGGATATTAGCCCTCAGTCAGATGTAGGGTTGGTGAAGATACTTCCCCAGTCCGTAGGCTGTTATATTGTCCTAATGATGGTGTCCTTTGACTTACATAAGCTTTTCAGTTTCAGGGCGTCCTATTGATTAATTTTTTACCTCGGTACCTGAGCCATTGGCGTTCTCTTCAAGAAGTTGTCTCCTATACTGATGAGTTCAAGGCTATTTGTTAGTTTCTGTTCTATTAGATTTAGTGTACCTGGTTTTACTTTGAAGATTTTGATCCATTTGGACTTGAATTTTGTGCAGGATGATAAGTGTGGATCTATTTGCATTCTTCTATATACAGACATCCAGTTAGACCAGCACTGATTTTTGAAGACACTCTCCCTTTTCCATTGTATGTTTTGTCTTCTTTGTTAAAAATCAAGTGTATGTAGTAGTATGGCTTTATTTCTGGGTTTTGATTCGATTCCAGTGATTACCTATCTATCTTTGTACCAATACCATGCAGCAGCTTTCATTACTGTTACTCTGTAGTACAGCTTGAAGTCAGCAATAGTGATATCTCTAAAAATTCTTTTAATGTTTTGGGTTCTTTTTGATATCCTGGGTTTTGTTTTGTTTTGTTTTGTTTTTTTTCATTTTCCACATGAAGTTGAGAATTGTTCTTTCGAGATCTGTAAAGCATTGTGGAATTTTGGTAGAGATTGCACTGAATCTTTAAGTTGCTTTTGGCAAGATGGCCATTTTCACTATGTAAATCCTACCAATCCATAAGGGTGAAAGATCTTTCCATCTTCTGATACCTTCCTCAATGTCTTTCTTCACAAACTTGAAGTTCTTGTTATACAGGTCTTTCTCTTGCTTGATTAGAGTTATACCAAGATGTTAACATTATTTGTGGCTATTGTCAAGGGTATTGTATCCTTAACTTCTTTCTCAGCCTGTTTTTCTATTGTATAAATAAGGGCTACTAATTTCTTTGGTTAATTTGGTATTCAGTCACATTGCTGAAAGTGTTTACGAACTGCAGAAGTTCTCTAGTAGAATTTTTGGAGTCACTTATGTATGCTATCATATCTCCTTTCAATGGGGGGTATTTTGACTTCTTTCTTTCCAATTTGTTTCCCCTTAATATCCTTTTGTTGTCTTATAGCTCTAGCTAGTTCAAGCACTATATTGAAGAGATAGGGAGAGAGTAGACATTGTCTTCTCCCTGACTTCAGCATAATTGCTTTAAGTTTCTTTCAAATTAATTTGATGCTGGCTATTGGCTTGCTGTAAGTTGCTTTTATTCTGTTTAGGTATGCACATGTATTCCTGACCTTCCAAGACTTTTAACATGAAGGGGTGCTAGATTTTGTTCAAAAACTTTTAAGATGTCTACTAAGAAAATTATGTGTCTTTTTTTTTCCAGTTTGTTCATAAGGTGGATTTTGTTGATGAATTTTCATATATTGAACCAATTCTGCATCCCTGAGATGAATCCTACTTGATTATGATGCTTTTGTGGATTTCATTTGCAAATATTTTATTGAGTGTTTTTGCATCAATGTTCATAAGGAAAATTGGTCTGAAATTTTCTTTGTTGAGTGTGCAGTTTAGGCATCAGGATAACTGTGGTCTCATAGAATGAGTTTGGTAAATTTCCTTCTGTTTCTATTTTTTGGAATAGTTTGACAAGTATTGGCATTAGCTCTTCTTTGAAAGTCTAATAGAATTCTGCACTAAAACCATCTGGCCCTGGGCCCCTTTTTTGGTTGGGGGACTTTTAATACCTGCTCTATTTCATTAGGGGTTATAATACTATTTAGGTAGTTTGCCTGATATTGATTTGGCTTTAGTAGTTTGTATCTGTCTAGAAAAGCATTCATTTCATTTAGATTTCCCAATTTTGTGGAGTATAGAATTTTGAAGACCTAATGATTGTTTAAATTTCCTCAGTGCCTGTTGTTATGTCTCCATTTTCATTTCTGATTTTGTTAATTTGGGTTCTTTCTCTCTGCCTTTTAGTTAGTTTGGATAAGGATTTGTCTATGTTGTTGATCTTCTCAAAGAGCCAGCTCTTGGTTTCATTGGTGGTTTTGTATTGTTATTTTTGTTTCTAACTGATTGATTTCAGCACTGGGTTTGGTTATTTCCTACCATCTACTCCTGATTTTTTTTATTATTATTATTTTCTATAGCCTTCAGAAGTACTTTTAATTAGTTAGCATGAGAACTCTATGTCCATTTGAATCATAATCTTTGATAGTTTTGTTGTTTCTATTTTGTTTCTGTCTGTTCAGACCTGTCAATTGGTGAGAATAGGGAGTTAATGTCTACCACTATTTTTTTAATGTCTACCACTATTAATGCGTGGGGTCTGATGTGTCATTTAGGACATAGATTTTCAGAATTGAGATTTTTTTGGTGGATTTTTTTTATTTTTAATGAGTATGACATGTCTTTGCCAAACTCTTCTAATTACTTTTCGTTAAAAATCTATTTTATTAGATATCAAAATGGTTACTCCAGTTTGTTTCTTAGGTTTATTGCTTGGAAAACCTTTTCCCACCCCACCCTGGGATAATATCTGTATTTGTTGCTGAGATGTGTTTGTTGTATTCAGCAAAATTATGGATTCTGTTTATGCACCCATTTTATTAGCCTGTGTCTTTTTATTGGGGAATTGAGTCCATTGATATTGAGAGATATTAATGACCAATGATTGTGACTTCCTGTTATTTTCATGTTCCTGGTAGTAGGCCCTCTCTCTCTCTCTCTCTCTCTCTCTCTCTCTCTCTCTCTCTCTCTCTGTGTGTGTGTGTGTGTGTGTGTGTGTGTGTGTATGTGTGGGGGTGGTTTCAATGGTGTGAAATTATTTATTTATTGTGTTTTCCAGAGTGTAGTTAGCCTCATTGGGTTGGAGTTTTCCTTCTAGTATCCTCTGTAGGGCTATTAGTGGAAAAAGTATTGTTTAAATTTGGTTTTGTCATGGAATATCTTGGTTTCTCTGTCAATGGTAATTGAAAGTTTTGCTGGGTATAGTAGTCTGGGCTGATATCTGTGGTCTCTTAGAGTCTACAGGACATCTGCGCACACCCTTCAGTTTAATTTCTCAGTTCAGAAATCTGGTATAATTCTGATAGGTTTGCCTTTATAGGTTACTTAGCTTTTTTTTTTTTTCAGTTTTCAATATTCTTTTTTTGTTCTGTATATTTAGTATTTTGATTATTATGTAGCAGAAGAATTTTCTTTTCTGGTCTAATTTGTTTGATGTTCTGTAAGCTTCTTTTACATTAACAGGCATCTCCTTAGGTTGGGAAAGTTTTCTTTTATGGTTTTGTTGAAGATGTTTTCTTTCTTTGAAGACCTTTGACTTGGGAATCTTCTTTTTCTTCTATTTCTATTATTCCTAGGTTTGCTCTTTTCATAGTGTCCCAAATTTCCTGGACATTTTTGTTATGAACTTTTTGGATTTTGCATTTTCTTTTATCAATATATTAATTTCTTCTATCATATCTTCTATGCCTGAGATTCTGTCTTCTCTCTCCTCTATTTTGTTGATGATGCTTCCATCTGTGGCTCTTTTTTTCCCCTAGGGTTTCCATCTTTAAGATTGCTTCAGTTTGTGTTTGGTTTTTACTGCTTTTATTTCCCTTTTCATGTTTTGAACATTTTTATTCATGTCGTTTAGCTGTTTGATTGTATTTTCCTGTATTTCCTTATCTTCATTTGCTTCTTTTAATGTCTCTACCAGTTTAAATGTATTTTTCTATATTTCTTTAAGTAATTTATTTATTTCCTCTTTAAAGGCATCTATCACCTTTATAGGATTAGATTTAAGATCATCTTCTTGTGTTTCAGTGTCATTAGGATATCCATGGTTTGCTGTAGCAGAGTGTCTGGGCTCTGGTGGTGCCATATTGTCCTGGGTCTTGTTAATTGTGTTCTTATGCTGTCCTTTAGGTATCTGGTTTCACCTAGTGTTGACTAGAGGATCCCAGTGGTAGTAAGACTTCTAGGGAAGGTAGGGGGCAGCCTATCCTTGGGCCTGTCAATGGAGGGCAGGATTCCTGACTCTCCAGGCTGTGACTCAGGTAGACTCCACTGACAAGATACTGATTGGCAATGTTCCACACTCGTAGTTCTTAAGGTCATCACAATGATGGGGCAATATTGCAAGCTGGTAGTTCTTGACATCTTTGCAGACCTTCCTGGGGAAGCAGGATGCTCTTTGATTCTGGAAGGCTCCTCAGAATCAAAGAGTGAGCCCCAAACTACACAATGGAGTTCTGAGGACTGTACAACTCACTTCTGCCTGCTGTGTTCTCAGTGAACCAGACTGAAATGGAACTGATGCAAGAGGGTTACAAGCTGGTTAGTCCTGGGGCTTGAAGGCCTCCACAGAAAAGGAGAACATCCTTGGAGGTCCTACAAGGCTAGACAATGTAGTGAGCCCAGAGCTAGACAATGGAATTCAGGGGACCTTGTACAATTCATCCCTGTGAATCCCAGGTGAATCCAACTGGGTGAGACTGAACTTTTAATATGATTGACTTTGTAAAGATGTGGGACTCTTAATAGTTATTTATAGTTTATATTTTGATACTTATATTGACATTTTGGGGATAAGTGAGAATGGAATTATTGTAATCAAAAAGACAATGTATTTCTGTGTTAAGTTGATAAGGGGTCAACTTTGCTGTCTAGTTTGATATCAACTTGACACAAGCTAGAGTCATCAGGAAGGAGAGAGCCTCATTTGAAAAACTGGCTCCATCACATCTGACTGTTTGAAAGCTTGTAGTGCATTTTCTTAATTAGTAATTGATGACAGAGGGCCTAGTCCATTGTGGGTGGGGTACTCTCTGGACTTCAGTTCCTGGGATAAGCAGCCCACAAGGAGCAAGCCAGTAAACAGCACACCTCTATGGTCTCTGCACCAGCTCTTGCCTTCAGGTTTCTGCCCTGTGAGAGTTCCTACCCTGTTTTTGTTGATAAACTATTACATGGAACTCTGAGAGTTATAAACTCTTTCCTCCCCACATTGTTTTTGGTCATTATTTTTCAAGACAGTAATATTAACCCTAAAACACTCCCTTGACTTCTGTCTTTTTCTTTCCTACTCCCATTTCTTACTTTTCCTAGTCTCCCCCCACCCCCCGCAACTTTAACATTGTGTATATTTTTGTGGGTATCTAACATTGACGATTCACAAATGAAAGAAAATATACATTTGTTCCTCGACTCTGACTTACTTAGCATAAGTTCTCAAGTTGCCCCCATTCCCAGCATTTGATGCATGTTCATTATTTTTAATGGTTGAATAAAATATTCTGTTTTATTTATTCAGTCATCTGCTGATAGACATGGGAGCTGATTTCAAAACTTAGTCATTATGAACAGCATCGCAATAAACATGGGTGTGCACTCCTTGCTGTGTGTTGGTTTAGAACCCATTTGGTATGTACCCAGAGTGGTTTCATGTATCCATATTGGTTTATTGAGAACCATTCATGCTGATTTCTACAGCAGCTGGGCAATGACACTCACAAAGAATAAGGGTTTCTTTTTCCCCTAGTCTTTGCCAGGATTTATTGTGATTCACTTTCCTTCCGATAGCCATTCTGACCAGTGAGTGATAGAATCATAGTGTTGGTTTAATCTGAATTTCCCCGATGGCTAAGGAAGTTGATCAGTTTTTTGTATGTTTCTTAGCCATTTGTCCTATACCTTTTGAGAACTGCTGGTTCATTTCATTAGTTCATCTATAGATTGGATATTTTTTAATCAATATTTCCTTTCCTGAGTTCTATATTTTAGCTCTTAACTGTCTTAGGTAGGGTTTTATTGCTGTGAAGAGACACTTTTTATAAATGATAGTATTTAATTGGGGGTGGCTTGCAGTTTCAGATTACTAGCCCATGACTGACATGGCAGAAGTCCTAGTAGCATGCAGTCAGACATGGTGCTAGAAAAAGAGCTATGAATTCTACATCTTTATCTACAGGCAGCGGAGGGAGACTGAGACACACTGACCAAACTTGATATTATAAGACCTCAAAGCCCCATCGGCATACTTCCTCCAACAAGGCCTCATCTACTCCAACAAGGCCACACCTCCTAATAGTGTCACTCCCTGTGGGCCAAACATTCACACACATGAGTCTATGAGTGGCTATTCCTATTCAAAGCACCACAGTAACCATTTATCAAATGTACAGTTAGAAAAAGTTTTTCTCTCCTGTGAAGGTTGTTTTCTTGTGTAATGGTTATGTGAAGAAAGAAATCAGGGAACTAATTCTGTCAAGAAAAGCTTCAAAAAATTCTTAGAAAACAAAACACCTAAACAGAAAAGTGAAAAACTTATGCAATGAATAAATGTGAAAAAAAGTATTTTAAACATGTTAAAAGATGGAGCCCACATGCTTCTGGGTTAGTAAAACTGGTACAGTGAAAGTGGTTGTAGCAACAAAAGTGAGCTACAGACCCAGTACAAATTCTTTCAAAATTTTAGTAGCATTCTCACAGAAATTGGAAAAACAAAAATCCTGAAATTCATTAAGGAAGCAAAAAAAAAAAAATCAACAGATACCCCTCAAGCAATTCTGAGCAGCAAAGAGCAATCCCGTGGGTATTATAGTACCTGATATCAAGTGACAGTGTAGAGTCATAGTGACAAAAGCATCTTGCTGAATGCACAGAAACTGACCTATAGGCCAAGGAACTGCACTAGTCCCTGACCTTTGACAAAGGACTCAAAAGCCATACATTGGAGAAAAGTTAGCATTGTTGACAAGTGGCATAGGAAAACTGGATGTTGACATGTAAATAAATAAATAAATAAATAAATAAATAAATAAATCCCGATCTCTCATCAAATAACAGGAAAAAAACCCCAAATCCAAAACCGAAACAAATGGACCACCCTGATTTGACATGGATCACAGGCCTTAATGCAAGACCTGACACTCTGAAGCTGTTAGAGGAAGACATAGGTGAACCCGTGTAGATAAAGACATAAAGACTCCCTGAGAAGGAGATGAACACCTAAACAAAGGCCACCAAGAACTGACAGATACAACTGCAAAAGTTTAAAAGAATTGCATAGGAATTATTGACTTTTTTTTTCTTTTCTTTTTTTAGGAGCTGGGGACGGAACCCAGGGCCTTGCACTTGCTCTACCACTGAGCTAAATCCCCAACCCAGAATTATTGACTTTTGATATAGGTTTAGAAGAAAGGAAATGCTTGGAGAAATTGGGTAAAAAAAAAGAAAAAGCCCATCTCACTTGAAAATTGAGGAAAGTTATCAATATTGACAATTAGCATGCATAAATCTTTTAGTATTTGTTACACATTTATTGTTCCTACTAACTTCCAGTATTTTAAGGTAAAGTCTGGGACATCTACATTTCCCTTGAACACTGTGCATTTCATTATCCCAAATATGAGGAATGAAATTATAAAGTTAACTTTTCAGAAACTGCTTCCATAGCTTCAGGAAGGTCCCAATAAATGGTCTGTTTTCAGTGACTCATTGCGGAAATTCCACTCAACTTCTCTTTACGTTGTTTACATATTAGAGTGGGAAAACGGTGAGACATTAGAACAACATTTTTGACTGCTCAACCACTTTCTTCTATTCTCTGTCCCCTCAGAGTCACTAGGGAGCTTTAAAGCATAAAAGTGTGCTTACTATGTCTACCTCTCAATTCCCTAAAATTCATGAATATTTTTGGGGAACATAGTTTTAGGACAAAGCTAATATTAACTTGAGACCCATCAGCAGTTGCTACAGTTTTTTGCATTTGCAATATTAATTTAAAATAGGTCAAAATGAGAAGAACACATAGTGATATAACAGTCAATGGGAAAAATAGGATAACATAGATGAGAAAAGAACCCATCTGTATTAAAGAAATGACATTTCCAAGACATCCTTCATGGAAATATGATTTAAAAAAGGTTCATCACATTCAACATCCATATTGACTGGATCTCAAACATCCAGGAGACTTCATTCTTAAACTTACATAATTTCGCCAAACTGACTGTTTCATCATCAATTATAAGCAAAATAGCAATTTGCTTTTAAAATACCACCAGGAGGGAAGGGGCCCAGAAAGAGCATAAGAGGAGGGTTGGAAGGGGAGAGTGAGGGACAAGAATGAATAAGAACACACAATATAAATGTATGATAATGCTATATTGAAATGTAGTATTGTATGTGCTAATTTTAAATTAAAATCCCATGTATACTAACTTAAAATTAAATCCATTATATAGATTTTAGTTACATATTTAAGCATCTTTTGCTAAAACTAAAAGACCATATAGTGAAGGGATGGAGAGATGGCTCAGTGGTTAAGAGCTCTTCCAAGGACCCACATTCAGTTCCTATTATCACATGATGGCTCACGATTGTCTGTAACTCCAGGAGATCCAACACCCGTATCTGCTTCTGTAGGCACAAGCCGTGTACACGGTGCACAGACATCCGTGCAGGCAAAATACCCAGACACATAAATACAGGATTAGGAAGTTCCATAGCAATGCTTGCTATTTTGAAGTTAAATGATTTCTCAAGCCGTTCCAATAAAATGTGGACCCAGCATCTGAAGTTATGACCTTGTGTATGCAGAACATGTGCATGGTCCATGAATAGATGGCACTGAGTGCCTTTTGCCCTTGTGTACTTAAACCTGAGAGAATGAAAAGCTGAGTTCCTCCACCTGCCCACCCTCACCAGCCCCAGCTGACTTTTCTCATTACCCATCCCTGTGTGTTATGATATAAAAAACTGAAAAATAGACTTGATTCTTGCTTATAGCTTTTTCTGGGGGTTTTCAGCTTTGTTTCTCTCTACTGTTTGTCGGCGTTGATAGTGTTCTGTGTGGGTGAAACTGTGTGTATGTAGTTTAATTATATGAAAATTATACTGGGGGTTCAGTGAACCAGTGGCTTGAAAATTAACTGAATTATGAAAGCTGAAATGTTGCTCATAGCATCAGTTAATGACAAGGTCGCCGCCACTGTCATATTCAAAAGAAATGTCACACTTGAATGGGGCTGAGATGGCTGTGTTGTCCCAGAATCCCAGGTAGAAACAATGGAACAGAGGCTCTGTGGGTACCGTTTCATCCCATGTTTGAATCTAATGCATTCTTCTTTCAGCTCGTTTCAGTTCTGCAGTGTTCCCTTAACATATGGAGTCCCTAGGTATTCTGCTATAACATGGAAACTTTGGGGGCTGGGAATTACAGATCATGAATAGATTGGAAATTCTCTTTAAATGTCCCCTTGGGTGGTCTATGCAGAGGCTTCTTGTGTGTTGTTTCTGTTTTTTACAAAAATCAAATATGTCTAGGATTATTTGAGTCCAACAGGCTGTATTAGAGCACTGAATACCAGCATACCCTATGCAGCAGCAGATAAATGACGGCAGCCTTGGCTTCCTCCTACGCCTCCCTATCTCCCCGGTTCTGCACAACATAGTTAATTGAAAATGAGGAAAGAGGAAATTGAGTTTGGGACAGAGTCATTTGGAGATGAAGGAAAAATCCAAATAAAAACTTTAAAGTTTAGCCTGCCCTGGACCTGTGTATGGATCTGATAGAACTTTATGGACCAAGGATGGGATGAGAGAAGCAGCAGCAAGGCTGTGATGCCAGGAACCGGAACTGAAGCGGGACGGCTCAGAAGGAGCTGAGGTACGTGTAGACCTCACTGGGCAGATGTGAGTCCCTGAAAGATGGAAATTAAACTTCAGAGGTGGAGAAACAGCCCAGAAGCCTCTGCCCACACTACAAGCCACTCTTCAGAACACACACATACACTAGATGGGTATTCTCTAGATCGCCTAGAACAGATAGAAAAACATAAGATAAAATGTGAATATTCTCCCTCCTACCAATGTTCTACTGTGTTTTATGTATGAGCAGAAGGGTTTATCAAAGGGAGAAGCATGTCACAATTTGAAATTCTGCTTATGCAGCCTCATGTAACCTTCACAAAACTCCGATTAGATCAATAATACTATTTCCAGTTTCCAGTTGAGGAAACCAGGTCGGGGAGGGTGGTTTCTTGTCAATGGCCAAAGGCCAGCCAACCAGACAATGTATCAATCTGAATAAAGTCCATGAATGTAGAAACCAAGAGCTGGTATGCCAAGCCAATGCAATGTAAGCAAAAGAGACTTTAATGCTTGCTTTGAGCAGGAAAAGTCTACTACAAAAATTTCCCCTGGTTTCCTGCCCATTTGACCATGATCCCAAAGAAACACTCCCAGCTTTGGGTGTTGCAGGAGATCTGTATGCATCTCAGAAGGATTACTCTACTATGATTCTCAACAGCAGAAAATCAGCAGAGAACTGGCCCTCCTCAAGGGCCCACGTGATGTATTTTAAATCTGAAATGTCTTGAAAGGCTTATGTTTGGTCCGTAACAGTGTGGTGTTATTGAAGAATGGTTGAGCCATAGGAGTGGACACATCCTTGGTTTAACCCACGACAATTGACTGTGCTCTAGAGAGGTGCCTAGTTGGAGAAAGGAGGCCACTGGTGAGTATGTTTTTGTGGAATAAAGCTTGTCAGTTTCTCTCTCTCTTTCTCTCCTTTCCTCCTTCCCTGCCTCTTCTCTTCCTAGATGTGATGGAGGTGATCAGCTTTTCCCCAGGACCACTTCCCTGTGATATTTTCTCTCTTCTTGGTTCCAAAGCCAATGAAGCCTGGCAACCATGTGTTAACACAGGTGAAGCAGTGAGCCAAACCAGACCTTTCCTCCTTTCTTAGACATTTCAATGCATTGACCAAGAACTGACATCTGGAGGAATAAGAGAATGATTGGGAAAGCGGGATACTTGTCCCCCCCACCCCCCACTGATTGCTGACTATTTACAGGAGCAGAAGTATTCACAGAAACGCGCTGCCCACTCTCTTCACCCTGCTGTCTAGGAGTTCAGCTTTCTGCGAAACTAGTAGAAGTCAGGGAAGTTAATGGCAAGATGAATAAGACTAAGTACACTGAACCCTTGGCTGAAAATTAATCAATAATTCTGTCTAATTAAACATCCTAACAATATGCTACGTTTTTCTCTGGTTAGTCATGCAGAAACATTAACATATTGAAGACGGATATTCCTTCATGGAATGTGTGCTGAGGGCGGAGAGCAGTGTGAGGGGTGTTTTTGTAACTCCTCATCTGATTAAGAAACTGTATAAACACCTACAGATTCAGCCTGCCGTTTGGATCAAATAGGAAAAGCTTGCGGTGTACTGTGAAGTATACATTTGTTCGGGATCTGTGCCTGCAGTGCATAATGCAGGAAGGACGACTGTCCTTAGAGGGAAATCTGAAGGTCTAATTCTTACGATTTGGGCCAATGCCATTGGTATCCTTGGGGATGGAGGTGTGCCAAGGTTCACTTTACTTTCTGGAGGAGTCTTTAAATTTCCGTGTTTCCAATTCTATCTTAATATCTGCCAATATGTCTATTCTGTATACCCTTTTTAACCACTTCAGAAAGGTAACATGTCTTCCTGATGCCTTGAACTGTCACAGCCAGCCATTATGCAATTAAACATAAGGAGAAGTTTGGACAGTAGAATTACAGGGACTTGAAACACTGAGTTATTGCATCAAACCTGCGTCTTTTCGATCTCCAGATCTCTCATTACATAAGAGGATATTATAAAGATTAAGTGGATAGATATATGTAAAGCTTATGACAACACTTCATATGGGACAAGTGCAGTTATTTGCTTTATTAAAGGCACTCATATAGGTTTCTCATTATGTCTGGCTGAATATAATCCATAACTGTTGTTAATGCTAAGTGTGTCTGAAGTAATTTTTACTAACCGTCTAGCAAATGAGCCCTCTGAAGATTATGCCAGTGTATTCTGTAAGAAGATAATGGCATTACTTGGGGGAAGCATTCTGTGGTCAAATAAATTCGAAAAGTCCTGGAAGAAAAAAAAATATTTATCTGATTTTTCTATTGTAGCTCTTCTAAGGGTCTTTAGTAACTTAAGCCACATTTAAAAAAAATGTCCACATGGGAGATTTAAGCAGTGAGAATTGTTTTCCTTTAGACACTGTCTCATTACACAGACCTGGTTGGCCTGGAACTCACTGTGGAGACTTGGATGGCCTCGTATTCACAGAGATCTACCTGCCTCTGCCTCAGGAGTGATGGAATTGAAGTTGTGCACCACATGCATGGCATCATCACCACCACCACCACCACCACCACCACCACCACCACCACCACCATCATCTTCATCACCATCATCATCACCATCATCTTCATCACCATCATCATCATCATCATCATCATCATCATCATCATCATCCCAAATCATATTCTTTGTTCATTTTTTTCTATAGCCCTCTTTTGTAAATCCTAATTTGGATATTTCAGAATGACTTTTCTAAGATTTCTTCTCATCACGGGTGCTTGAATGCCCAATAGCATCTCATTTTATCACTTTAAGTAACCCACTCTCCTATTAATGGTGGAATTAATATTTTATGTCAAAGCATTTACTAATGTTTGTTCCAGTGTTGTGGTGGGAAAGTTCCACCCGTCACAGTCTAAGTTACTCCTCTGAGCACCTAGGGAATGCTAAAATATGACACAACTACATGTCTATATGAAGCAGTGCTCTTAAGTTTTGGGGACAGGACACAATAAATTTGATTTAGATACTGAAAGAGCTAAAGATCCCGGTGCCTTGAGATGCCTGTGCTCTAGATGGTACCTCCTCTGGGACAGGTGGCTGGAACAATGGCACCATCTTTCAGCAGGGGTCTTTTGTAAGTTTCCTGAAATAGAGGGAAAAATGTCAAAATCTCATCCTAGAGTAAATTCTGTCACTTCTGGTCTTAGCTCCTCAGCCATGCCAGAAGCTGGCATTCAGCCTTTTCTGACTTCAAGAAGAAGCTCAGACATTCTGCTGGGACATTGGCCCTGATGAAGGACTGTGGAAAATGCTTCAAGTCAATGCATGAAACTTCTATTTCAGTTTTGATGAGGAAACTGGTGTTAAAAATGTATATTTTTCAGGCACCTCTGGCACCAACTTGAACCATTTGCAATTGGTGAATTTCTGTAAAAGCTCCCTTCTGCTCACCAACCTTACTCCTGACTACCCACTACCCTTGCCCATAGCTTACCCCTGAAAAGGGACCATTCAGAGAAAAGACCAAAACAAAATCTAAGAGAAGAAAGTGTTCATAATCTTTCTGTCTTTCTATCCTGAGTTCCTTTCCTTTTTACCAACACTTAACGCACATTAACCTTAAAAAAAAAAGAAAAAAGATGAGGCTGCCCTCACCCCACCCCCAGCACACGCATACAAGTGATGCCCCTCTGCTGCCTTAGAGAATGGAGAGAAAACAATGGATCCCTGTGTAGAGAGTTCCAAGTCTTTTATCTTTCTACAGATTCAACCACATTATTGATTCTTTATTGACCTAGACTGTCCTGAGCTTGGCTGCGGTTTTCTTCTTATATAGCGTATGGGAGAGTTAAGGCTCCTACTACTTTAATATTGATTTTTGTGAAAAAGGTGCAGGGAAGAGGGCAATTTGTGTCTTCAGTTGCTCTTCACTATAAAAGATACGATTGTTGGGAGCTTATAGCATTATATCAAGAGTCTTAATCTGTAGCAATCTTTTTTTTTACAACTTAGAAATAGGCTTGGGCAAATGTGTTATTGGTGTTAATGATATTTTGAAGTGAAGCAAATTTGTCAGCCTTTCTAAGTAAACTGCTCAACTTAACTGTTTGAAGACTTGGCAGCTTGATGCAATGACTGTGCAGAAATCCTAGGATTTAGTTATTTATTTGAAAGTTGTTTGGATAGAATGTTTTGTTGCAGAACCAGTGACAGAACATATACTCAGTGAATCTTCAGACCTGGGGCTGAGTATCCCAGACTGAGACAAGCCCTGCATCTCTCTTGAGGAAAATGTCTTCCTATGAGACAGAGGGATCTGTTATTGGGGCAGCATTCTGTGAGTGGTGGTGGTGGTGGTGGTGGACGATCATTCCATACCAAGTGCTCTTGCTTTCAAAGATAGGGATCACATGTTCTTAAATGAATGAGTGCATTTTGAACAATCTGTAAGAGGTTTGATTGTGAAAGTCATAGAAATGGTTCCAGCATAATTTTTTTAAATCAAGTGCACCCCAAACGGGCATTTACCCTGCCAAGTAACAAGGATTTCAGCCATGGGTTTATTGAAATAATTTCTTGCCTTTACATTGAATGACCGTGTATGAGTGATAAATAAGAATTATGGATGTGCTGCACACAGAATGGTCCCAAAAGTGCTGGTCACTGAGGGTAAGAATCCATGATGGATTGCATCCATGACCCCAGAAGTTGATGACCAGTCGCTGGCATAGGATGCCACGATACTGAACTCTTTAGTACCTTGGCCAGATTACTGCTGCTTCATATTTTAAAGTTCATAGTTCAAAGGATAGGTCCCTTTAGTCACATGGAAGTCCTCTGGGTCAGCAGATCTGGTTTTTCTCAAGATAGCAACATGTATTCCACAAAGAAAGGCTATTCCTCATTGAACAATATTAAAATGAAGTCAACTGCTGATTCCTAAACTGAGGATGTGTTGCACTCTCTCTACTGGATAAGCTCCCTTCTTGGGGTTCATTTTTCCAAGATACATAAAACATTCAGATGATCACTTTCATGTGGTACTTTTTTAAAACCCTAAGAACTTCCAAAATCAGATTTGCTTTTTAGATCGTTAGAATGGATTTTAAATGTTTTCTCTTCCTCTATTGTTTTTAAATCTACCGTGCATGGAAGCTTTGAGACTGACTGATCTAGGTTATAACATAACCTAGATGTCACAGCATCTATCACAGATTCTATAAAAAGGCCAAGAGAGGGATTTACCCCAAAGGAAGGCTTGGTGATTTGATGATTTTTTAGTCAGTTTCCTTCTATTGTTTAATGTTTCGTATGCTTAGAAAATGAATTATAGTCATTTGCCCCATTCCTTCCCTCATTCCCCTTCTTCTCCTATTGAATCCTTCTTCCCAACCAGAAGTTCCCTTATTTCTGTGTCTTCATTTTGTGTGTGGCCTCCCAAGCTAATTAGAGAATCTTGCCCAAGTATGGGTTGGAACTGCTTACTGTACCAACTTCCATGTGGCTGCATCATTGAAGAAAGTGACTCCCCTATCCCAAGAAAAATTAACTGCCAATCCGATAGTGAGTGATAGTGGCATTGGTCCTAAACAGGACCTCTAAAATGGTTTGTCTTTTAAATTTCCATATTAAATTATCTGAAGAAAAATGCTATTTGACAGAAGAATAAATTATTCTACAGCACATAAAGGCATGGCATGGCAAATTGGTGCAAAAACGTGCACTCGAAGGCAGTCATTCCCAACCTTCCTCAACAGGCCCTTCAGTAATGAGATCATAGATACAAATAAGTATTTCTTTCTTTTTTGACACAAAATTCTTATGTGTAGTGCCTAGATTCTCAATATAAGAATGCTGGAAACCCAAACACTTAGTGAGCTGAAAATGAGATGTGGCCATCTGGAAAAGTCTTCCACGTGGTTTGGCGTGAACGGCCCAGGGAGGTGAGACAACACAGAGAACAGAGAGAAGTCCTAAAATTGTTTTCTTCAAAGGAAACCCCGGTCTGGTCTTGAGAACAAATCACACAATCTCTAACAAAATCAATGATGAAGTTAACTGGACATTGCAAACTGTTGAATGGGAGTGATCCTAAAACATAAGAAGTACCATAGAAGTTTCCAGTTCTGTGTATCTCCAGAAACTTCCAAAACTGTTTATGAAACACACATTCAGAGGACAGAGGGTAGACAGTGAGTATGCTGCCTTTTTATTAACACAATCTGAAAACTTCAGGGAACACTGATATCACAATGGTTGTGGCCAAGGGTTCTAGGTACACTTGTATAATAAGGAAGTTTCACAGAATCCTTCAAAGCAACAGCATCCCTCAACAAAAGCAAAGTTGCCTGGAGGAAATTTAGTGGCTTCCAGGTTTAAGAGAATGCATGGACTTTAACCAGACGAACATCTCTTCTCAGTAATACTAATGTGTTTGACTTAAGTTCCTCCTTCCAAGCTCCACCAGGTCAGAAGGAGGTGTGCAGTAAGCCTGGACTGTTTAAGCCTGGAGGCAGAGCCAGGTCAAGCTCAAGAGAAACCCACAAGCCCTATCCTCTGAGTTGCTTGCTGGTCAAGATAACTTCTTTTGTTTTGGAGTCAATCTTCAGAATGGCTGGGATTGATATTCTATTGGAAAAAATAGGATGAAGCTTGGTTGTAACATATCTTTTATTGTAGATAGATATTCTGCCAGTAGTTTAAAAAAGAGGAAATCAATTTCTGGTTCGGGTGTGGCTTTTACAAGTAACCTGATTACAGAGTACAGACACTAAACATTTTGATCCCATTGGCAGAATGTAAATTCCAGGAAGGAAGGAAAGCAGGGCTTATTCAATTTCGATCATATCTTATTCCCAAGAGCCTGATGGTGCATATATTTTGGAAGAATACATCATTTTCTGGGAGAGAGAAACAGCTACTTCTGCTCCCACCCAACTTTAGCATCCAAATGGAGGACTTGTCTACTTTCCTGGTATTGTAGAATACCTGGGACCTGGTGCCATTGCCTGTTCATCAGACCGTTGCATCAGCAGGAAGTGAACTCCTGTAGGCTTGTGCAGATGCAAAAACATGCTGGGCAAAAACAGGGAAAGGAGTGTTCTTGAGTGGTTTGCCCTCCAGCAGAACTGAAAAATAGGAAAAGTGGGAGAGAAAAACCCCTGAAAATGGAAACATTAAGGAGCATTTTCTTCTTTGTTCATCATTTTATCACTCCACACATGCCATTTGGCAAAGAAAGAGATAGATCATTTAAGGTAAGCCTTACAAAATTAAAATTTGGGAAGGAAAATATGTATGCTAGAAACAAAGCAAGTCTGTTTAATTAGAGTAAACGGGCCCTTCAAGGCAAAGACCTGAAGCAATACATCCAGCTTGGGAAGGGAATGGGAGGTAAGAGGTATAATCCATTTTTTTACCCAGAAGTTTAGGTCTAAACAAAATCAAAGGAGGCTGGAGGTAGAGGAAATCTCATATCTAGTTTTAATTTGTAAGGGAGGAGCTACTGAAACCTTTGTGCAGACAGGAGGAAGATCTGTCAACCCTGCAAGCTGAAGGTATTGGTACCAGTGTCATTGGAAAGGTTTGATGAGAGTAGGCAGACTCCAGGTGATACAGTAAAGAGCACCCTGAATACAGCTCCTCCTCACAGAACAATGTGTAACCATTACCCTCCTTCTAGCTTAGTTCTGGTGAGAGCCTGAGAGTCTCACAAATGCTGTCTTCTGAAGAGGCATCATCATGACATCAGACAATCCTGAAAGGCAGCTTGTAGGGCTGACACCTTTTTGGAGAGAGTTCAACACAATCACATTTACACTGCATCATCGCCCCCAAATACACAGCTCACTTAACGTTTGAGTTAATTGTTTCATGATACCTGGAGAAACAATAAGGTCAAAATCATTATATTAATCTATACCTCTTGAGAATAGGCTTTTCAGCAAATTCTTTTCTACCAACTGTACTCTATTAAGATTCCAATACACGACACTGTATGGTTGCTGTTGCTAAAGCAAAAGAATGACAGCAAAATAATAAAATAAAACTCATTAGACTCTGTTGGAAAATCAGAGCATTCACCACGCCATGCAAACTTCTGCATGCAGAATGGAGAGATTCCAAATGAAAACAAAATAGATCAGGAACACATTCAAGTGAACCTCGAAACGTATCCCATACTTTCACTAACTATGCCCATGACAGGTCTTTAAGCATCCACTTACTGTGGGTGTCCACAAATGTGGCTCGAATATTCCAGTCAGCACATGGAAAAGCTCTGAGTGCTTCATTCCACCAAGCTCCTCAGTAAGTAAGTTCACGAGCATAGCGTGGTAGCCTAGCATTGTAGGCTACCAGTGTATGGAGACCATCATGGAGACGGTCTGTATCCTCAGCATATGTACCTTGTGGTCAATACACTATTTATTTATAACTAGTTTATAAGATTATCTTGGAAATCAGGTGTCTTACTTTTGAGATATAATTACCAATAGAAATGCAAGAACATTCCTGCCCAGAAAATATACTTTGCCCAGCTAGGAGGCCACCTTAAGAAGGATAATGATTTGAATAAAAATAACCTGCAAAGACCAGCAATTCTACTTTTTCAATGAAAGTGAAAATTATGCCAATCATATAGATTAGAAACTACAGAGTGAATCCCCCAAAACAATTCAAAATCACCCTTGGTAACTAACATAGACACCATATTATATAGCAACTTAATATTGTTTTGTTTATATAAAATAATGTAATTTTTTCAAGTTTTTAGATGCACATTTGACAAATACAAAGGGCCCATTGTGTACCTTAGTGATATAAAACTGATCTAATGATAAACCTCTTAGCATTATTTTACTGTTAGAAAGTTTCTCTCCAAATTACTGACAGAAATTTACTCAGAAAAAAAATCTAGCACAAAAGAAAGTCTATTTAACTATGTATTCTTCAACACTGGAGTTTTTCTTTATTTTCTTAAGAAATATAAAATAAAAACCTGGCAACTTGGTTTAATTTACCATCTTGTTTAACAGTCAGGAAAAACATTTTCTGTTAGCCATTTGGAACTATTTTGGGCTGGGCTAGCCCTGAGCTGTATATTTGTTTTTTGTTATGGTTATTGTTTTATTTATTTCTCTTAGAATTTATGTATGCATATCCTATTTATATCATTTCCAGCCATCCTTCCCCCAACCACTTACTCCCATATCCCTTACTCTCTCTCAAATTCATGACCCCCTACTTCTTTAATTATTATTGTTACAAGTATACTGCACAGTGAGTTTATTTAATGTGGCTTGTACAACATACATTTGACTGCTTAGGATTGAATAACCTGTCAGGAAGTTCATCCCTGCAGGAAAAAAAAACACATACAATCTCTTTCTCAGCAGCCATTAATCTTCTGTTACTTCTCATCTATGGGTGGGACCTTATGAAACTCCTCCACTATGTTAGCATGTCAAGTGGAGTGGACATTATGATGGCCTTTTTTTAAATTGCATTTTTTATTTACATTTTAAATGTTATATCATTTCCCGGTTTCCCCTGCAGAGATCCACTATCCCACCCCACCCCCTACTTCTATGAGGGTCCTCCCTCACCCACCCATCCACTCTATCATACCTCCCTGCCCTGATATTCCCCTAAACTAGAGCATTGAGCCTTGACAGGACCAAGGTCTTTTCCTCCCATTGATGCCCAACAAGGCTATATGAAGGCCTTTTTAATACAGTCGTGTTATTGAGATTTCCTGGGTATAGTGTACCACTCATGGGTAGAAGACACTATCTAGAAATGTGGGTCCAGTCTTCCAGATTTTATAATTGTCTTGTCCCTTATTCCACAATATTCTCTAAGCCTTGTTAAGTGTAAGTGTTGGGAGTTTGTTTTACATTTACAAAAATGTATCACTTGTATGTGGGAACCCCATGTTCACTGGTTTCCCTACATTTTGGCAGGTTATGGATTTCTGTAATACTGTCCTCCTTAAACATATCTCTACAGATGTCTCTAAGGGGTCATTTATTAGGTCCATTGATGTAGGAAGACCCAGCTTAAGTCCAGTCTGTACCATTCCATAGCCTAGAGTCCAACAATGATTAAAAGGAGAAAGCCAGCTGAGCACAAATATTGATCATCACTGCTTCAGGACCGTGGATGTTCTACAGTGGCCTTCTGCTCCTGGGCCGTGTGTATCCATCGTCTCTGCATCATGACTTTGGATTTCCTGGGACCTGCTTTTGGCTTGTGCTGCATGTCATGCCTGCCATGATGGGCTTCCTCCTCAGGAGCTATAAGCTAAACTAAACCCTCCTTTAAGATGCCTTTGTCAGGCAATTTGTCACAGCAACCAGATGAGAAATGGATATAATAGTGTTTGTTCTATTATTACCCCAAATGCATGATAATATTATTCAAAATTAGGAGACTGTCTTCAACATAGTGCTATTAGATAGTCCTTAGATTTTAATAAAATGTTATCAATCGCTTCATGGCTAGCCCTTACCCATATACAAAACTAAAATATTCTTATGTTAAATGACCCAGTATTGATTTGGTACCTCTTTTGAATTTTCTTTCATCTAAACATATATTCAATTTTTTTTGTTGTTGTTTTTCATGACTCTGGCATTTTCTCTAGAGAACTGCCCTGATGTTCCTAAAGTGCTCCTCAGTTTGAGTTTTCTGATGTTTCTTTTTAATTAGATTCTGAAGATTCCTATTGGGAATTCCCTGGGGAAGACTGTGTCATACCGGGGCATGTGGTATTGACTTGTACCGGAATGCTGCTATTCATTCTGACCACTTGCTGAGACATTATCTGCCTTGCTTCCTCAGTGTGGAATCACATCCTTACTTCAATATTAATTGTCTTTTATAAGATTCATTGAACCAACACCCTGCTTGTCATTAGAGTGTCACCTAAAAGTTTAGTATTCGTTTATATATACAATCATTTTAGGCAGGATTCATTTGATAGATAGATAGATAGATAGATAGATAGATAGATAGATAGATAGATAGATAGATAGATAGATAGATAATAGATAGACAGACAGACTCACTGACACAGAGCTCTCTCTCTTTCTCTCTCTCTTTCTCTCTCTCTCTCTCGGTGTGTGTGTGGGAGGTGTGGGTGTATGTGTGGGTGTGTGTGTGGGTGTGTGTGTATCTTAGGTAGACCTCAAAGATGAGATTCTCTTGCTTAAGCCTTCTGATTTTGGAGATTACAGTTTTGTGCCACCATGCCCAGTTTTATTAAGGTTAGTTTAAAACTCCAATCCTTCCTTCTCTATTTATAAATCAGAACTCTCACATTTAGAGTCCATTTTCTGTCCCTTGCAATATACTTATTTATTCATTTTTTCAGTGTGTACTCCCATATTCTCATTTTAGTGTACGGAGAATATGAACCTGTAAATATCACTATTTTTATATCTAAATCATCTCATATTTGGACAATGGAGGGCGCTTTAAGTAGATACTATGTCCTTTTGATATATAATATTCTTCTGTGAGCACTCTTCTAAGTTCTCTTATAATTACGCTATCTAATAATATGAATAATATCAGACTCTCTAGGTCTCAGCCCTGAGATGATCTGTCTTCCTCCATCCTGAAGAACAGTTTATAAATAAGGTCTGAGCTCTCAGTGTACTGACTATTACTTAGGTGTAATTGTGTCCCAGTGCTTTTAGTTGAGAGCTTGCAACCATATTTGCATACATTTACCTTAGCTGATCATCAGCCAGCAACCTGTCCATCAACGTTAAGTGATGAACATAGCTACATGCTAATACCTGCATCTCAGATTGTGAAGACAGCCCTGACTTTACAGCCTTTCTATGTTCTAAGTGTTACTCACTGAGAGAGCAGCTGACTTCAATATGGCATTAAACGAATACTGAAGGGGAAGCTTTAGTACTTTAAAACATGTCTGTATTTCTCATTAATTGAGACTTGAAATACTGTGGAAAGACTATGAATATAATAGCAAATTAAAGCCTTGTGGAATGGTGTTATGTCTGCTAGTTGTGCCAAATTACAGTATGGTTGATCCACTGGCCAAAATCATCATGGCTCTTGAAGCAATCCAAATTCTTCTCTCCATAGATCGTCAGACAAATGCACATATGAATACCAACAACTGGAATTTAATGCTAACTCCTTTACTTTGGTTACTCACAGAAGACACTTGATGATGACTTGAACTTCTTAATTCCAGCATTTGGGACAAGGTCCTCAAAGTATCCTATGACCTTATGAAGTCATATACCTGGCATAAAAATACTCTATGTTAAAAATCACTTGTCGCTTGTTTTCTGATGACTCACACTCCTAACTGCTCTGTGCATTCATTCAGATATATTATATTTTTATGCCCAATTCTTATACCTGCTATAAAGCACCATCACCATGCTGTTAGCTTAGTTTTCTAACTTAGAGGTGATGAGGATGGTGCACATGAATATAGATGCCCATGTTAAGGCTATGATCCTTGAAATCAACCCTAAGAACTTCCCAGGATTCACGTCTAGAAAACAACTACAGTTTATTTTACAAAACTGATGCTTTAACCTATTCATTCTCCAAGATTGATTGAGTTCCTTAAGGCAAAACTTTGTTGTCTTATATTATATAATTATAATTCTTAAAAATATATCCGTTTAAATAAGCAATATTGCTTATAATAAGAGCTGTCCCTTTATATTTTATAGTTGAGGCATTATTCCAAATGTCTATGATCATCCAAATACTTTTACCAGCTCTTTGTAAAATATTAGTAGTATTTCTGTTTATCATTTTATACTTTTCTCACATACCTTGACCTAATATCTACATTATTCAAATCATCCAAAGGCCGCTACTAGAAAACACATTTAAGTCATGATGAGACAGGCACTTATCCACTTAGCCTTCCCACTCCCAGTTAGCAAACTTGGTTGTTCAGTGTTAAACATGTTTAGAGTTTGACCACAACTTGTTCACTAAATCTCACTTTGGAAGATGGTAGGTTTTAGAATTAAAGATATTTTAGATTGTAGAGAGAGTAAAATGAATGTAAAATATTTGGTCATCTCTCTGGGATAGTTCCTTGAAATGGCATATAGTACTATTTCTGTAATAAATTGCATAAATATTTCCAGTGGAATTAATAAAACCTATATATAACCTCATATCAATTAAAGTAAATTTATATCATTACTACTAAAAGATTTTAGGTCAGTTCAAGTTTTGTTACCAAATACATGTCTTTAGATTTGGGTCATTGCAAATCTTTTGTTTAGATTATCATTCTACCAAGGATCAGCAAAGTTTAAATATAGAGCACTAAGTAGCAAATATTTTAAACTTTGTCAGTTAGACTCATGTAACTACTGCAGCACTCTGCAGTTTCCCCATGATATAATGCAAATCAGAGTGTTTGTATTTTAATAAAGCTTTACTTTCAAACATGTCCTATAGGTTAGATTTGGCCTAAGGGCTGTTGGCCAATTCCTCATCTGTACTCTCTCTAGTGTTCCAAAACTGTGTACTGTGTGCATCAAGTACACTGTCTAGTTTGCAATAATACTTTTTCAATTAACATTTTGAGAAGACTTAGAAAGGAATAAGATCTCTTCTGGGACTTCTTGCATTTATTCTGTCAACTCTTTTTAATTTAACAATATAAAATCATATTTAACAATATGGATCTGGAAGATAGCCCAGATTTGAGTCAGATCTAGATTTTAATTGGTGTTTACATCCTCCTTAATATTAGGTAATGTTAACATTTGCAGGCAAGAGATGGCTAGGATCTGCTTGTCAGTGACCTACTGGGCTTACAATTTGAAGGAAAAAAAAACTGTACTCTGATTTTGGTGTTCCCTAAATGGAGACATCAGCTAAAGTGCTTACTTTCTAGATATTGTACTCGCTTTGCTTTGTGTTCCTATAGTCAGAGGAATTGTTCAGTGGAGCCCAATCATACAGCCAGACCGTAAGCTGTTTGTGAGAGTTCCACTTTCCCACAAGATGGGAAACAAGGCTAACAAGTTAAATGCCCTTTTTTGTGTTTGGTATTTGTCATTAAGAATGAGAATTGAGGGCAGAACAGTGTCCCTGTGGATGAGTTCCTGGAATGCTGACACATCGTGGGTCATCCATACATGACTGCTTGATCATAGGGTGTTACCTAACAACTATGTCCAACCTTGTAACATCACAATACTAGGCACTGCCATGCAACGTTCATGCTCAAAAATCATGTTAGCAAGTTGCAAAAATTGTTCTTCTTCTGTCTTAAATAAGTTTGTGTTCTTCTTGGTCACTTCAAGCATGTGTGATGTGGGCTACAGGTTAGAGTTGCCTTGAACAATGCCTTTAGGGAGTGAGAAGAAAAGCCTCATAGAATCTTCCAGGAGCAGCTAATCTTTCGTAACCATAGTCTGGAACAGATTACTAAACAATTGTGAGGATTACCTGCATTCTTCAGCAGTCATTGAGTGTGTTGACTGCACAGGAGCCCACACCAAGCATGGTGTTTGTTCACCTATCTTCTCTTGGCTTGTCCAGTTCTGCTACATCAGTTAGGCAGATGAGCTGCTTCTGTGGGGGGATCTACCTCTTGAGTCATCATATGAACATTGAACCACATGATGTCATTTTAGGAGCAATAATGTACACAAACCTTGACAAGTTGCTTCTGTTCTCCTGTGCACCTTGTGCGGAGGAGTTTTCCAAGTTCTCTTTATATGGCTTCACATCTTGCCTTCCTTAATAAATATGAATTCCAATAGAACAAGGGCAAAACTTTACTTATTTATTCATTTACTTAGCATCTTCAATCTCAGGTTTTCCACAGGTGCTTGAGCTCATAGACCAAAGATGTCAGAATTAACAAATGTGCCTTAACATGTAAACAACTGTGCTGGCAATGTATTCCAGCTAAAGATGATGAGAAATGATATATTGACATGTCTAGGTAGAATGACAGTTGGAAAGAAAAAAACTGCGGCTGAAGGGACACCAACACACTCAGTGGCTTTAAACAGACTTCACTTAGCCAAGTATAAGAAGGCCTACCAAATAAAAGACAAAAACGAACCAATGCCAGAAAATGAATATTCAATGCCTCCCAGATTTAATCTGGTTACTACATTATTTAATTGCATTAGTAGGCAGTGAATTTATACCATTCTTTCTCCTTAAATGCCTTTCATTTAGCAACTCAGGAATAAGCTGAACTTAGAAATCATCTGTTGAGCTATGGAATGAAGGCAGCTAGAGGGATCAAGCACAAATGAAAAGAAGACAATGAATTATTTCTAAATGGTGCAGTTACTAGTAGAAAGACTGATAGGCCAAAAGTCTGGTAATAATGCACCAGCAGAACACACTATGTCTCATTTCTTAGTCTAAACATGTCAGACAGACAGTATCCCACCTCTCCTCCATCCATCTGGAAACAAGGTCTTAGAGGTAGAAGACAATGGCATCTTCCCAGCTGACTAGACTCTTCAAAAACTAAAATACTCTGAACACATTGCCAATTTTTACAATGTTTAAGGCAGGCAGTAATTTCAGCTTTCTAATCCACTAAGTAATAATAGTTTTTAATTAGTAAATGAGGCCAACTAGTTCTAAAGGTGAGTGAACAGATTGATTAAAAAGGAAGGGAGAGGGGGAATTCATAGAAACCTGTCAGCATTTGGGAGGTTTTGCTTGTGTATCTCTTCAGAATGGATTGCTGCACTTAGTTCTTCTCACGTTGCCGACCATGCTTTGTGTTCAGTAATCGCGGCAAAGTGAGGGACTGCACCATACATTGTCACAAAGATGCCACGGAATGAAGGCAAATGTTCTAGGGCTGAGCATCTAATACTTACATTTTAAGTCTGGGGACATTACACCCAGGGAGGAGGAGACCTGAGATTTCCTGCTCAGACTGATAAAGAGCTTTAGATCTGTCTCAAGTAAAGGCTTGACATCATCTGAAAGGAGGCTTTCTGGATCCCAGGGATGGAGCACTCATTGTGGGGGTTAAACTTCTGAGCTTTATATTTCAAATACACTAACCTTTCTGGAGGTCTGTGGACTGCCCTTCAGAGTACTTGCCATGGACATATCTGAATCATGACACAGTTCCTGAAATATCACCAGGAACTTGTGAAAGATTTGAAATGCTAAAACCGAGGTTCTGCATGCAGAGATCCAGATGGGCACAAAGGCAGGTAACACATCTTAAGGCTGTTGGAGTGTATTTCTGATTCTAAAAGAAGTTGAAAAGTGTGAAAATCAGTTCAGTTCATTCTGAAGATAGAAAAACGATGGAAATTTGCTAGAGTTAAAAGTGATTTATAGAAAAGAGAGTAAAAGGAGGCAAAGTAAATGTGGCCATGGGGTGGGCGATTTCCATCTTGGCAAAGTGAACTGAACGGTTAAGACAAATAGCAGACTTTCTGTAAAACAGAAAAATAGCATACCCTTATTTTACTGTTAAAATTTATCTACATGAATTTAGTATAATGAAAATTTAATTTATTTTATTCTGTTTATAATCATCAGAAATGAGAATCAGTTGAGACCTTTAAGACAATTTCCCTACCCAACTGTTTTTCTATCAAACACTCCTGCTTTCTTCCTCTTGTGATCCTTCAGTGAAGATTGGCATCTAAAGTTACTTTTGTAACCTCTCATTGTTTCGTTTCCTTTGTACTTTTATTTTTGTCTTGTCTGAATATTTATCTTTAAGCACAAGATGATAAAACAGAAGGAATAGGTAGGCTTTTGCTGTTGTTGTTTGTTTTGTTTTGTTTTGTTTTGTCTGACAGAAACCAAATCTTGATTCTACAATTCCTTTAGCTATTTTGACTGTGGGAAATTGATCAATCTCTCTGAGCTTCTGTCTCTCCCAATGTAATGAGGGCAACATATAGTCTACACCTCACAGGGTGGTTTGAAGTTCCCTTTGTTGCCAGCAAGATCTTGTCTATTTGTTTTAAATACAAACAAGGTCAAAGTTAGGGAGTACACATACTAGAAACTTTTAATGTAGTAGATTAGACCAACCAATATGTTTTTCTAGGCTGATAGATAATAACACTATTATCACTGAGATTGAATATTTAAATATACATACCTTTAGGGACAAATACACACTGCTCTAAGTATAATATGTGTGTTTAGATGTAGGTGTTGTTAGGGCTCTCTTGTATATGCCTACCTAACTTTACTTTCCACATTAGGTTATAAATCTATTTCATATATGCACCTCTCTTCTATTCTTTTTACTTTAAATATTAAATTACTAGGGAAATAATCTAATTTGCCATAAGAACAAATTAAAGGCCTGCTTACAATGCTTTTCAGTTTGGATCCCTTCTCTAATTTTTAGTATAATAGATCAAAAACTGTAAGACTCAAACTCCAAAGACTTAAATTAGTCAAATTAACACCTAAAAAAATAAAAAGAAAAAAGAAAAAAAAAAGATTCATCATCTGCACATCAATTCACTGTTTACCACCTGACAATGAAGAGTGAGGGCCTCAGTGTTCATCTAAGTCTATGAGCTCCCATGAACTCACTGAAGGCAATGAAGCAAAGATCAGCAAGGAAGCTGCCTGGCTTGGAAAAGCACTTCAGTGTTAACCCTCGCCAGACGTTCCTGGTTCGGTCTTTACTAACACTGAACTTTTCTGCCTTTAAGGGCTCATGATACAAAAATTCATAGTATTCCCTCTCCACACTAGCTCTGTGACTTTTTTCCAATCTCCAGTGCAGTGTGGTTTTCTTTGTCTTGTCACCTCCTATCATCACCTGTGACACAGCAGTGCATAGAACACAGCCTGCAGCTTTCAGTTAAGGTCACCTCAAGCCCTCCATGGTGAGACATTTTGAATCACTGAGAATTATTCTAACTAGAAACGTGTCTAGCTCTCAGGCTCCAGCCTACATGTTCCATGGAAGCTCAGTTTCTTTTCTATATCAATAGCTCATTGAAGAAGCATAATATACAGTACCCCCTACACACATACACACACACACACACACACACACACACACACACACACACAGACATATAGACACACACACACACACACACACACACACACACAGACACAGATACAGACAGACAGGTAGACAGACAGACACACACACAGAGACATATACACACACACACAGACACACACACAGACACACACAGAGACATACACCCAGAGAGACACACATACAGACACATACACACAGACACACACACAGACACACAGACACACACACACAGACACACACACACACACACACACACACACACACACACACACACACACACACACAAACACACACACACAGGCACACACACACAGACACACACACAGAGACATATACACACACACACAGACACACACATAGACACAGACCCACACACACACAGACACAGACACACAGACAGACATACACACACACACACACACACACACACACACACAGAGGAGAGGAGGAGCAGGGAGGAAGGAGAGGGAGGAAGTGAGAAGGAGAGAGAGACTTTTTTTTCTTCAATAAAATCAGTGGTCTGAATAACCAGTGAAAAATGTTTCTATTATCTTTGCCTGTTTGCATTTCAAAAACTGCAAGAATGCATTGATTTTTGAGACAATTATTGGGGCTTCCAGAACTTATCCTTTTGTTTGGATATGACGTTTAGAATTAAAAGGTTCATTAGTTGTCCCAAGGGAGGTTTTAATGGTTCAGGAAAGGAAAGGGATACGATGGGCTATGGAAATAACAATGTCAAATGTAGTGTAAAATGTTAGGTAAAAATTGATAAATGCAATCAAATATCTGCAGGTATGAATGATCTTTATGAGGTTATCTATAAAATATTCAGGAACGCTGATAAGATATATTTTTCAGGTTTTAGTGTTATTTCATGGTTTTATTTGATGCTTGATTATATATCAATTAAGAAATTACACACACACACACACACACACACACACACACACACACAAGGATGGATTCAATTCCTAAGAGTCACTGAGAGCGGAACAATGGCATGTTGTGGCATTTGTCATTTAGCTCAGAATGCAGGCATTCTAGATGGAAATTAGAAAACTTGTTGAATCACATAGTCACTGGCTAATTGGTGTTGGAAAGAACAGATCAAATCAAGATGTTAACAGAAGGTGGTGATTTTATAAAGAAAAGATTTGATATTGGAAGAGATAGGGAGTTGGCAAGATGGCTCAGTGGACAGTGCTGTGCATTGCCAAGCCCGATGACCTGTGTTCAATCCTCAAGACCTACAAGGTAGAAGGAGAGAACAGATTCCTATAAATTGTCCATCGTTCACACATATGCGCAGCTGTGTGGATGCGCTCATACACACAGCGAGTACAATCAATGTTAGTCGGATACATCTCAGGTGAGAAAATAGCGTTAGAAAGCCATGGAAACAGAAGTGGCCCCTGGAATCCCGTTGGACCAGGTAAGAAGACCAGGGAATAGGAGAATAGTGGGGTAATTTGGAAAGGTAAAATTAAACTTATTTCTGAAACATTGTGTACAGGTAAGGTAATCAGAACTGATAACATGAGTTCTATGCAATGTCCAGTACAGGAAATTGAAGACATAGGAACATACCAGGTGTATAGCATTCCTCTGAGAGCACAGAGCAGTGAGAGCACACAGCAGTGGGAGCACACAGCAGTGAGAGCACACAGCAGTGAGAGCACACAGCAGTGAGAGCACAAAGCACTGGGAGCACACAGCAGTGGGAGCACACAGCAATGGGAGCTGAGAGCACACAGCAGTGAGAGCACACAGCACTGAGAGCACACAGCACTGAGAGCACACAGCACTGAGAGCACACAGCAGTGAGAGCACACAGCAGTGAGAGCACACAGCAGTGAGAGCACACAGCACTGAGAGCACACAGCACTGAGAGCACACAGCACTGAGAGCACACAGCACTGAGAGCACACAGCACTGAGAGCACACAGCAGTGAGAGCACACAGCACTGAGAGCACACAGCAGTGAGAGCACACAGCAGTGAGAGCACACAGCACTGAGAGCACACAGCAGTGAGAGCACACAGCAGTGAGAGCACACAGCACTGAGAGCACACAGCAGTGAGAGCACACAGCAGTGAGAGCACACAGCAGTGAGAGCACACAGCAGTGGGAGCACACAGCACTGAGAGCACACAGCACTGAGAGCACACAGCAGTGGGAGCACACAGCAGTGAGAGCACACAGCAGTGAGAGCACACAGCAGTGAGAGCACACAGCAGTGAGAGCACACAGCAGTGAGAGCACACAGCACTGAGAGCACACAGCACTGAGAGCACACAGCACTGAGAGCACACAGCACTGAGAGCACACAGCAGTGGGAGCACACAGCAGCACACAGCAGTCAGAGCACACAGCAGTGAGAGCACACAGCAGTGAGAGCACACAGCAGTGAGAGCACACAGCACTGAGAGCACACAGCAGTGAGAGCACACAGCAGTGAGAGCACACAGCAGTGAGAGCACACAGCAGTGAGAGCACACAGCAGTGAGAGCACACAGCAGTGAGAGCACACAGCAGTGAGAGCACACAGCAGTGAGAGCACACAGCAGTGAGAGCACACAGCAGTGAGAGCACACAGCAGTGAGAGCACACAGCACTGAGAGCACACAGCACTGAGAGCACACAGCAGTGAGAGCACACAGCACTGAGAGCACACAGCAGTGAGAGCACACAGCAGTGAGAGCACACAGCACTGAGAGCACACAGCAGTGAGAGCACACAGCAGTGAGAGCACACAGCACTGAGAGCACACAGCAGTGGGAGCACACAGCAGTGAGAGCACACAGCAGTGGGACCACACAGCACTGAGAGCACACAGCAGTGAGAGCACACAGCAGTGGGAGCACACAGCAGTGAGTGTGTCAAAGTTCTCTACTCTGTTCCTGGGTACGTTTTATGACAACACAGGGAGAAAGGCATAAAATGATCATGGGACTCTAAGTCTTCCTTAATAATTTTTATCAAAATTGAGATTGGGAATAGTTTAAGAGTATAGGAAAGAGGTAAATAACTGCTTAATCTTCTCTGGTCAACATTTTTATTAGAGATTTCTGTGGTCCTTCAATAAAACATAGAATGTGCTTCGAATGTGTCTAGGTGACACCAAGTTGGTGGAGTTTGGCTGTAGAGCAGTTCGTGAAGTCCGGATAGGAAAAAGAATCTAGCAAGCAGACAGATGCCCACTTCTACCCCTCAGGCATAGCTGTGTGAATCATCTGATCCTGTGAGTATGCCTGAGAGAAACAGAAAAAAAGGCTGAGAGAGAACTAGTTGGGGATAATGGCAGAAGTCTCTGAAACATGGCCCACAGTACAGCATCAGACCAGGACACCGGTTAGGTACAGGTGAATGCAGGAATCCAGGAAGCCTTTGGAGAGAAAATATCCCAGCAAACTGTGCAGCATGTCTTCTCTCTCTGGAGAAGGAAGAAGAAAGCCCAAACTTGGGCCTCTGTTATACTGACATGTGACTTGTTGCCATAAGACCCCTTTTAGCCCTGGTTCATTTATTAAATGGAACCGTTCACTGTTCAAACTTGGTTGCTATCTAAGTAACTGAAGATCTTTAATCTGAGGGTGTACTTCCCATGGTGTCTGAGGAAACCTGTCTCTCCTGAGGAATTAGTTCTCAGTCATCCTCAGGACTAACTGTCCCTGACGAAAGCAGCTTCATCATCAGAAATGTCACCTATTCAAAGGCCCCTGTTCTCCTTCAGGAGGATTTCTATTTAGAATAAATACTGTCTGTTACCCCTCTGTATTCTGAGTCAACTTACTGTAACTCTTGAAGAACTTCTCAGGTCCTGTAACTCATTCCTTTTTACCATCTTGTGTAAAACTCATTTTACTTAATTAGTAAAAAGTCTTAATTTGTCCTTTCTGCATTCTCTGCTTTAGAAACGGGTACCTCTGTGTGTCAGGAGCCTTCTTTATATAATTTTGATAAGCTAACAGCTTCATAAGCTGTTCGGCAGGAGAGAAGGAAGCAGGCGGAAGGCAAAGACTGGGACAGTATGCCCCTTGGTGAGAAACTCAGGAATTCATTTTCCAGTGTACAATTCGTGATTTCTCTTCTATCTGGGCTCCTGCCCATGTCAATGATGACTAAGTTCCTTACTAGTTTTCCTAATAAGCACTTTCACTAAGATAAACATTAGCTCTTCACATAGTCAATTGAAAGGGTTTGTGTGACTTTTATTTTGTCCAGTTGGAAACAGAATCTTAGACCATTTATGCTGCCCAGCATGTGCAGTTACTATAGTGACAATTTATGCTGCCCCACCATGTGCAGTGACTGTAGAAATTTCTTATTGTGGATATTAGGCACCTGTTACTCTACTGAAGAAGTTAGGGAAACAGGTGTATGGAGATTGCACCCAAGATCACAGAATGAGGTCAGTGACATACCCAGGTTAGAAATCATTCTTCTGACATTGTGGTATCTCCAGGAGTGCAGTGGATTCCATCCAGGGACCATGGGTTGGACCCTGGCTCTGCTGTTGCCTTCTGTATAGTCTGTTAGCACATATAACTCCATTGCTCCCCAACTGTAGCATGAGTAAGGGATGGGAGGTAATGTGTTTATTCAAGAACTGTCCTATGATTCAGTTACTTTATGCAACATATTTACCATGGTGCTTGGCAGGTAGAAAGCACTCAGTAGATCTTAGAGATTGTTTCCAAATTACAGTAGAAGTGGTCCCATATCTTACAATTTAACAACTAATAGTTTAATAAGACTTTGTTTTCTCCATGGTGCTGTATCAGGAATTAGGTAATTTTACAAAGGAGCCAAACTCCTTAAGGGTTGGGTCTTCTATGAACTTTCAAAACACAGAGGATTACTTGGTGAATGAAAAATACACTCTTAATGCACATGAATAGATATAAAAATCAAGTCACTATCTTCCCAAACCACTGACCCAAGTCTGTGTAGGAATTCATGTTTTACAACTGATTTTCAATTTAAAATATGCCCATAACAACTTCCACAATATCTACACACCTTATACCCTGTATCATCCATCCATAAAAATCCCAAGGTTCAGTGTGCCAGATAGATTAAAAAGAAATAGTTTCTGGTATGACAGGCCATGAGGAGCTAGGTATGTGGTAGCAGGCATGATTTTCTGGCTTGAGAAAGCGAAGTCTGTGCATGTTCTCAACTTGCCTTCTCCTTCATGGCTACGGCATAGCCAATTCTTTTCTATCCAGGTTGTTAATAGTTAAGGCAGCTGAAAGGCTGACAGATTGCATGAGCTCCATTGACCTTTGTCCTTTTAAATTAGGGGAAAACATATATCCAAAGATTTCCTGGTTGCTTTTAAATATCCTGAAACAAAAATGCAGTATCTGGCAGTTCCTGATTGCAGGGGATCCTGGAGCCCAGCAATGCATGTATTTGCAAACTTTAGGATAATCAGAAACAAGGGCAAGGAGTTGGGAAGAGTCTCTAGTGTCTACCAATATTCAATTAATTTTGAAACAACAAACCCTGTGATTCCTCCTCCCGTTGCTAAGGATTTTGTTCTAACAGATGTAGGGTTCATATACGCCAGCCCTCTGATTCATCAAGGAGCAGAAAAACACAAGACTTCTTATAGATTGATGAGAACAAGCTGGGTTTCGATGGTAAAAATAAATACCCTCATTCCCATTGCTGTGTTAACAACAACAAGGACAACAACAACAACCACAACAACCACTACCACTACAACAACCACCACCACAACAACAACTACAACCACCACAACCAAAACCACCACCACAACAACCACCACAACCACCACCACAAAAATCACCACCACAAACCACCACCAAGGCAACCACCACCACCACAACAACCACAATCACACCAACAAAAACCACCACCAACACAACAAAAACCACCACAACAGCAACAACAACTACAACAACAATGTTGACAGCTACCTTTGAGAATACTCCACTCCCTATTTGCCTTCTGTCAGGAGGCTAGAAATGTGGCTTAAATGGGGCTTGGTCAATTCAGAAAAAGAAGGAAAGAAGAGATCCAAATTGAGGCATTCCAATCACAGATCCTCATTCTTAAAGTTGCTTCTGGGGAATTAAGCAAAGGTTCCTGGCCAATGTCAACAAAGGCAGACACACATTTTCAAACTCATCCCTAAATATAGAACCCTGGAAGTGGCAGAAAACCGTGCCGACTTTCTGTGTGTCACAAATACAGCAAATTTACATGACTAAATGGGGTGAGAACATAGTGAATCAAAGGGCAGGCTTCACACAACCCATGTCTGGCTCATTTGTGATTCCCCTTCACAGATTCTTCCTGTCTTTTCTATATTTCCAAAAAAAATGATCACATGACCTGGTCAGTTAGGAAGCCAAGTGGATCTGAAATACAGGAGAATCCTGGTATTTAGGAGTAAAGACATGAAATGAAACTTCCCTGGATTTTATGTACAAGCTGACACATGCTGGACATACAGGTCAGTAGGACACAATGCCCTCTTAGGGATCCGATATTCTCACACGCCAGCTTTGGGAATCCAGAATGCATGATGAATGGGCAAGGAAGGTGAACAGGTTGGAAGCTTTGGAATGAGAGAAAAACTAGAAGTTCATACACAGATGGGGTTGATAGTGGGACTCTTGTGCATCCACCCTATGTGGACCGGCAGCAATCAATTTGCAGTATATCTTTGACAGAACGTGCACCTGGGGGACCTTTTGGCCAAGCACATTTTCTCCTAATAGAAAATGAAAGAAAGGAGGGGGGGATCAAAGATGTTCACTTAGGGAAAAGGGCACTTAATCTGATTCAATGCCTCAATCACACTGAACTCATCAAAACTAGTGTTTGACTTTTTGATATCGAAAATGCAGTGAATGCTATGAGAAGTGTAATGTAACAGTGTTCCAGGATATTGGTCCCAAAGCTGATATCCACAGTGTTTGGCTCAAGGCAAACATGTTCTCCTCTCTGCTCATCATCAAACTACATGGAGTTGCTCTTCATATAGTTGGCCATTAAGCTGCCTTCTAACCTCTTGCCTTGCCTTCTTATGAATGTCACTGTTGGGGAAAATAAACAAAATCAAGTGAACAAACTAAAGCCTCTCAGAGTTGCTTGATCCCAGGACAGGAGCAAGGTAGAGGCTTCTTGGCAAGACAGGTGATTAGACTGCCTCTTCCCTAGCATGGCCCTTCTATTGGTAGGGTTCTTCCTGCCCTAAATTAAGGAAGTCCAACAGTTCTAAGCTAAGAGAAGCTTCTCACTCAGCTATGCAGCTTCTTACAAATAGACTAGTTGTCATTTGACTAGTCCTTCTCTTTACTTGGTTAATACCGGGTTAATACTAGAAAACATTCTCTCCCCTTGACTCTTTTATTCATATGAATAATTCATTTCATTTTAGAATGATGTCATTCTAAGTCAAAGGACCATTCTGGGCCTCTTGAAGCAAAGGAAAGAAAATACATAATTGGAATAAATGTAGCATTTGCAGTTGAAAAGATGACCTACATGAGCAGCCGTTAAGCCTTTTTGTCTCAGACCTCTCATATGCTCTTTTTATTATATAACACTTTTTATTGATCAATTGATTGATTGGTTGTGTGCATATGTCATGACCCACATGCCCTCAGAGGGCAGCTTCCCATTCAGGAGTTAGTTTCCTCTTCCCACCAAGTGAATTCTGAATATTTAACTCCTATCACCAGATTTGACCGCAAGTACCTTTACCCATTGAGCCATCACTCTGCCCCTCAAAAACTCTTAAAAATTAATAAAATCAGAGAAAGAATTTATGTGTGACTGTTACACATGAGAGTACAAAACATCTCTTGCAAAAGATCAAGGATTGCATACTTTTTATTGAGTACCAAGAAAAAGAAAGGATTTTCCTTTTGTTTTGTTTGTTTGCTTTTGTTTTTCAAGATAGGGTTTCACTGTGCAGCCATGGCTGTCCAAGACCATGCTCTCCATGGCCTCCAACTCAGAGATGCACATGTCTCTGCCTCCTGAGTGCTGGAATTAAAGGGATATGCACCCCTGTCCAGCTAAGAAAGGTTCTTGAAAAAAGGTGTTTTGTTTATGTATTTGTTTGTTTGTTTTTCAGAGACAGAGTTTTATTTTGTAGCTGTGCTGTCTTAGAAGTTGCTATGTACATCAGGCTGACTTGAAATTCAGAGATCTACACGTCTCTGTCTTCTGGCTGGTGAGATTAAATGTATACATGTAATGGCCAAAGCATGTTTTAAGTTTAATGCCTCTAACCTGTAAGCCCCACTTGCCCAAGGACAGATAACTTCCTGGAATACTGAGGACTGTTGTTCTTATAAGACAGTAGGCCATGTGTTTTGCTTCTTTTAACAAGCCCCAACTGTACAGGATGTGCTTGATCACACATAGGTAAGAGGTAGTAGACAGAAAGTATGTCAGGATGTACGCTTGTACCCAATTAGACAAAGGTAGACGTAGGTAGCCTTGTGGTTTTTGCCTTTACAAGCCTCTGACTTGGTACCATACTCTGAGAATCCCGGGAATGGACCTGCTCAGTGTCCATTATCCTGGCCAATGTTTAATAAAGCTTGCTTCAAATATGGTTCAAACTTTGCGGTAGTTGTCTTAATCATGCCTGTTGGGATTAGTATGCTCCATTCTAATGCCCCACCCCCAGAAAATTAACCTTTGACTTGTAAGATTATTACTGGATAGTAATAAGGGTAAAGGATGTTGATAATATCAACAAAAATATTCAGATCATGGCAGAAATAATGAAAGAAGGCATAGTTAATCCCTGGAAATAAACATTCATTCCATAAAACTGATCTTTCAGAAAATTGAGAACATGTGAGTGTTTATTATATTAGTTATCAGCATGATGTCATTGTTGTCATTCTTCATTCATGTAACCCTTCATGTACGTAACTTCTGGATATAGAAAAAAATTAAGTTAAAACTAAATAACATATAACAAAAACAACATAAACCCCCAAACCTCAAATTTGCTCAGGGTTCTTCGAAGTGGCTCTCTGCAGCCTTCACAATTATTGCTTGATGAACGTTGCTTGACTATAGGATTAAAGCCCAAACTAAATCTAAAATCCTCTATTACTTGACCGAGGGCCTTTAAACAAGTTTCGGGGAAATTTCCATCTAGTGATAGGCATGAAAGCATTAGGAAGGGAGTTTCAAAGTAAGGGAGTTTCTCTGCAGAACCTTCTCATGCTCTCACACATTGGGGTGGGGGCTACAGAGCATGTGGATTTCCTTCTCTGTCCTACCCTGCCTCTTGCAGCTCTGTGTGTCGGGTAGTGGGATCTGCTGCAGAGCCCAGCCTCTGACAGCCTCTTATCTGTCTGATGGCCTGTCTCATGTGGCCTGTCTTAGTGTGTCTACTAAAGTAAGGCTGCCTGATGACAGTATGTGCGGACCTCAGAATCAATATTACAGAACATTAAACTTTTCAAAGACTTTGCCTCTACCTTTCTTCCTCACAATGATCGCATCAACACACGCACACACACACACATTCTGTTGATAGAAAGTCAGTGCTCTTTGATAGGCCAGTTGCCTTCCACTCCAGAACCTGGGATTAGTGTGGAGATTCTGAGGGATTCTGCCTGATGTGCCAAAGGCCAGGGTTCAAGCCACTGTTTCTGAACCTTGATCAATGAAGAACGTAACGTTGAGAAGATTGTAGGAAACCTAGAACAGGAAGCGTAGTCATCCTCCTACATTTCTCTTGGAGAAAAGGCATACTGAGACTCAGAATCAGGACCTTTGTTTGTCGTGATGAAGGCCTCTGGAGAACAGCATTACACCGTAAAGCAAAGGGCACCGTTCTTGTGGTTATCATTTCACACATTGCACGCACACAGACTGTGCTGTGAGGTTCTCTCATCATTTAACATCACATGTGTTCCTCTTCATCTGTGTTTTAAGGGACAGAAGAACCTGCCACATGTGAGGAGGTGGCACTGGTTTCAAGTGACACTTAGACATCTGTGAAGGACTGAATGGCTTTGACCTTGATCCGCTCAATTGAAGGAATTTTTAATATTAATGGGTTATTTAAAATTGCATCATTTGCTCCAAAGGTGCTCAGCGGGCTACTGTAGATGCCATAGACAGTCTATGAGGCCAGGGTGGGGGGCGAGGAGCAGAGAATTGCTACCCATCAGATGCTACTGCTCAAGGATCAACACTAGAAGCACATCCTGTCATGGAGGAGAGGTGTCTTTCTAAGATTAGTGTGGCTAAAAGGACCTCATTCCTGGGAAGGTACAACGTGGTGCTACTTGGTTTTAAATATCTAATTTTCCTATTTCTAATTTCAGCTCTGTCACATGTACCTCCAAGTAGAACACACCTTGTGGCTTGCCTCCAAAACAATACAACTGTCACCAACACAGAGGGGTGAGACACTTTTCTGGTATTTCTGCTTGCTTCATGGCCAGCTTAAAGTACTTTTGTTTCTAAAGAGGCAACGTACTGAAGACAGATTTCCAGCCAGATTTATGGATGGCTTCTATTCCCACCTTCATCCTGTACTGCTAAAATTATAGGAGTACGCTGCAGCCAGACACATGTTATAACTACTCTAGCAAAGACGTAGATCCTGCCTGAGAAGCTGTAGACACTGCAGAAAAGCCATGATAAGGAAGGCTGAGCGACAGTACTCAGCAAAAGTGCTTGTTCTCTTGAGTGATATTTTCAGACGGTAAACCAGGGGGACCTGTGTGAGAAAAACAAAAGGAGTTTATTATGAAAATGAGCACGGTGCCAAAAGTGTGTTCCGGATCCATGTAACTGCCTGACGGGCTACCACAGCTAACCCTGGCCAGCATCAGGCTAAGGCTGCAAGCTGGTTCAGCACAATTCAATTTGCGTTTGCCCTCAACTATTCTTGTTCTATTTTGCTTGGACTATGTCCATACCACTCTAGCATGAATGGTGCCTGGGAATCATGTTGTTTATTTAGAGTGGGAAGTTGGTGAGCGAGAAAAGAAAATATGTTAGGTAGTAAAGCATGTTTTTTCTCTTCTGTGTTTATAGACTCAAGTAAATAAGCTTTGCCTCCAAAAACTCACAGGATGACCTAGCCCACTTCAGAGGGAGGCTGTTTTTCTTTTCGTCATTCATTTATTTATTTATTCACAAACAAAACATGTAGATAGCTCAAAGGAAGGTCATTTTTTTTCTAGCATGTGCAAAGCGGAGTCAAATCCTTGACAGTTCAAAAGATAATAGTAATAAAAAGTTTAGACATAGGTAAATCATGCATTGATCTTGTATTATAAAGATGGGCATTATAAGTTTGGAAAATTGAGATTGGGTTCCTGAAAGCATTCTGTTGCTTACACACAACTCAAACCAACTGGGAGTGACTAACCCGTGGCTTCACTTCGCTGTATGCATGACTTCTCCATGTAACTGTGGTGGCCCTCTTAGTGAGAACTGAGCCGTATTTAATTGGTCAAGGGACAGCCATTACCATGAAGCAAACAGAGGCTTCAGAGGGACTTGCTCTTATTCACCACCCCTATCGTCAGCAGGAGAAAATGTCTGGTTCCTCCAGGCTGCTGGATACCTTTACATGCCTGGTCTTAGTTCTCAGTGTTTCCACTTCCTGCCTCTACTTCTTTCTCATATGTGACTCTGGCTAGGTTTGTCCTATATTTGTTTAAGGACCCTAGTCACTTTAGATTTAAGGTTGACCTCAATGTAGAATGAGCTTACTGTAGCCAATTATGTCCTCAAAGACTCCTTTCTGAAATGGTGATGGGTGAGTTTCTAGTAAGCAGGAATTCTGGAGGAATACTACTCAGCACAGGGAAGACGTCGGGACGGCAAGAATGCCGAAGACAGTAAAAGCATAGTCAGAAGTATAGGTGTGCGCTCTTTATTACGCTCCAGAATTACCGTCAAGGCAAAACTTTAATGGATAAAAGATGTAATGGCAAACTTTGTCATTTCTTCAGTTCATTCCGTTGGGATGTTTATTCTGTAACCAAATAATTTGATAGAGAAGGGAGAGAAAAAGTGAAGAAGGGAGGAGGGAGAGAGGAAGGAGAGGGGTAAAGAAGAAAGGAGTGGAGTGGAAGCAAGGAAAGAGCACAGGAATTAAGTAGACTTAAGTGAAGAAAAGCACACACACACACACACACACACACACACACACACACGCACACACGCACACACACACACACTCTATCTGATTGAGGTTTCTGATAGTGATCGACCACAAACATGTCTGGACCAGAAATCAGAAATTCTGATTTTGATTTTCAGCCCTATCACCTAACGACAAGAGTTGATCAAGCTTTCATCATTTGTAAGGGAGGAAAAAAATCCAACTTTTCTTCCTCTTTCAAAACTGTTGCAGAGTCTAAGTATCATGTTAGCAGAGGAGGTTGTGTTCTAAGAGGAAAACATCCTCACACACTTGTTAGAGTTGCTGTCCAGTCCACTTGGAAATGGAATGAACATTTTAGACCGGGGCCTGGGACTCAATGTCTCTTCCAGGTGTACAATAAGAATGGCCACGATTTAATGAACAAATATTACAATATATTGTATGAATCACTTCAAAAAATTATTCCCAATGTTCACACATAGTCTATAAATTATTTCTTTTACAGAGAAATACTTAAGAACAGAAGACTATGGGAACTCTATCTGGTCAATTAAACTTGGGCCTGAAAGTCAACTAGCATGAACACAACAGGACCTCACCGCCTATTAAGTCAAAAGAGGGTTTTATTATCTTTACTCAAGCAAACTTCACCTGTGACTTTACACACACACACACACACACACACACACGTGCGCGTGCAAGCACACACACACACACACACAAGGATGATCTGTATTTCCCTTCCTTCTCCCCTTACTAAGGATATTGTGCAAATTCCTCATCGGGTATTAAAAAAAAATCAATCTCCACTATTCTTAGATGGTACTTGAGTTTAATCAAAAGAATTGTTCGAGATTCATTTTTAATATTATCTGGTTAGGAGTGGGCTCTGTGCCTATGCCTCTGTGCTGATGGAATGAGAATGAACCAGACATAGCATTGCAAACATAAGTTCATCCATTTCCCCACGTTTCTTTGGATCTATGCTGCTGTTCAATGACGGTACACAGGGCCTTCTGCTTGCTCTTTGGCTTCTGGTCAGCAAAGACCCAGAGTACTCAGGGAGACCTGGGGCCCCGACAAGTTTATCTACCTCTTTCTGTGGAGAGTCATCTAAGAGCCTAAAGAAGATGGGAGTTTGGGGAGGGGGTGTTGCTTTCTAATTATTTTGCATTCTGACCTGTTAAAATTCGTTTTGCTGATTGTTTACCATGTATATAATTTTCATGCATTCAAATGTTTTATTAATGAAGGACACGGCGTTAAGAAACCCTTTGGAAGCCATTGAACCAATGCAAGAATACTATCTAGCAATGTCATGGGCTTGAACTTGCACCTTTAGAACCTCTACTGTGGGCTGTTTTGTTAGTAAACGATGGTTATTAGTTATTAGTAGGCGATGGTTATCCTGTAAATGGAGCCAGAATGACAATTCCACCTGATATTGTCTATGAGAACAAGACAATGTGGAGGCTACTGAGAATGACCAGCAGGTGAAATGCTGGCTGCTCATGGGGACCTGAGTTCCCATGAACTCACAGCTGTACCCCTGGCTCTGGCATGGGGATAGAATGAAAACTGAAAGGTCCTTGATGCTTGCTGGCCAGCCAGCTTAGCAACAGGATGAGATGTTCGCTGAGGGACCCTGACTCAAAAATAAGGTAGAGGATGAAAAAATAAGAATCCAACTTTTCACCCCCCATATACATGCACATATACATACATACATACATACATACATACATATATACATGTATGTGTACCCCTATACACAAGTACATGCATGCATAATTCCACCCTATACATACCCACACACACACACATGCATACCCACAAATTAAAAGTAATAATGATAATAAACGAGACTGTCTTTCTACTGATCACTTTCCCCTATCTTTGTGGCTGCTCACAACTGTTCCCACAACAATAAGAATTGTCAGCCGTCAAAAGGCAGCCGAGCCTGAGCTCTTCTCTCCGCCAGCAGCCAGCGTCACCGCGCAAAGTCACGGCAGCTCCACGCCGGGTAATGACCAGATAAAACTGAAAAAAAAAAATCACTCAAGCAATTCATTTTGATTAAACCTATGCGGTGTCTAATAATGATTGAGATGAGTTTATTTAAACCAAATGACGAATTTTTAATGCTCACTTTTCCAGTTAGTGGCCGTTGTGACTTCCTATGTGACCCCAAGTCACCTTGGATTCCCCTTAATTTCCTAAACAGGCGTGCGCATTCTGTTCATTATGCACGGCACTCTTTTTGCAGTACTGAGCATTGTCTCATCTCCTCTTGACTTCTGTTAATCTGACAGCCACGCGGTCCTTTCTTGTGCAATATTGCGAGGGAGCTTCCATTCAATAGCGGTTTTTGGTGGTCAAGGGGTTTTATTAATTACACAAGGTCTATCTTGATTTGAATGCTGCATCCCTGTTGCAGACTTGCGTTTGGAATCTATCCTAAAGGACAGGGAAGGGATTGTGTTTGTTTTATTTTAGCATTCCTTATCACAGAACTGTGTTGCAGACAAACCCCGATGACACCCAGGCATTCAAACAGCACCTTCAGATGTAATATTGATTTACAAAGCAACAGTGCACAGCTGCCAAGCTTCACTGGTGAATACAGAAGGTCTTCAATTCCCAACAAATTACTGGCATTTCTACCAATTTACAAATTAGAGTTTCCTCCGAATATCTGACAGTCCTTAATATTCCAGTCACCTTCCTTTTCAGCCTTTCCCTCTCGAAATCTGTGTGGGAGGGGAGGGGAGGGGGAGGGGGAAAGAAAAAGTAGAGCATTTGGAAAATTGGAGAGAAAAAAAAATCTAGATCAACTTTTATCCTTAGGCAAATTATGCACAGAGTTAAATTAAACCACTATATGTACTTGTAGATTGAAGAATCAGAGGTGGAGGAGGGGTCAGAGGCCCCGAGATCAAAGTTTCTGTTCTTTGAACAAAATCTCTTTGAAAAGCCCCCATGCCACCTATTCGGCTTGTTAATGTTTTGACTGGGAGTGCCTAGCGGTGTTATCAGCTGCAGAATATTTTTAATACCATATTTGATTTTATTTTCTGTATGCAGCTCTCTCTGTTTAGCAGTGTGCCAGACCCCTTTGCCAGCTCTGTTCTATGTCTCTTAGGGGAATATTTTTGTTAATTGCAAATATTTGATTGACAAACATAGGTTGCAATTAGTAGTCGGGCACAGTAGGGATGTGCACTGAACTGGATCCCTGAACCCATGGATCGCAACTCTCTCAGCTTGATCTGAAATCGACTTGAGCATTCCAACCATATGTTTGCTTCAAACTTTCTCTTGCCTGTGAACATTGCTTATTTCCCCAAAGTAGCTTCTTTTCACCTTCGCTCACCCAGGGAGCTAATTCCTCCTTGCTCAAGCTCAGGGAAGAAAGCAAATTCTTTACGGTGCTCATTCTGGTGGGGCTTCTTGACTGTGGAGGTAAAAATGAAAGAGGACAAGATTGCACATGCCGGTTTCCCTTTCTGACGCCCCGGGTCAATGAAGACTCTGACCTCCTTTGAATGCAGACCTTTTCTTTTACATAGCTCTTTAAACAGTCTGCTACCTTCTCCTGAACTTTGCTGATTTCCTTCTCTGTGCATCCAACAGGATGAGCTCTTGTCTCCCTGTAGTATGGGAAAGAAAGTTCTGTATTTAAAATCCCAGTTGCTATGTAGGATATTTTTATGCCATAAATCAACTAGAAACACAGGAGTCTGGCCATCATTCTTTTATAACCCTTTCCTTTTCCAAGTACTAATTAAAACACAGAATTTGAGAGGACACGGGCAACTTTAAGCCTTCAATATCGGCTTGCGAAAGTCTTCAGAAATTTTAAGTTGTTTTCCTAATAAGAAGTAAAACCCAGAAGGGTGAAAAGCTGGAAAAAAAAATAAGCAGAGGAACTGGGTCTGTGGCTCTAAAAATCACCAATTGTCTGGTTTTATTTTTTTTTCTAACAGACTGATGTAATTCACATGCTATTTGGGGTATGAGAAGTACGATATGAGATGCTCCCTCTTAAAGGATAAGCAAACAGACATCAGAGTCCCGCTGTAAAGAGAGAAGAAATCTCTCAAGGCTGCAGGACAGCGTGCCACATGCTTAGGAGCCTCCTGCTAGTGCGTGGCAAATGACGAGGGGCCCTCAACAAAGATGAGGGACCTGAAACCCAGGGAGATTTTCAATTAGTTCAAGGACACACTGGAAGTGCTCGCTGGTATGGAAATGTAGGGCAGGAATCCTGACACGCAGCCGATGAAACCAATGTGCCTGTCAGGCCTGTCAATTATAACGTACCACATTCCAAATAAAGCCTTAAACACAAGCATCTTCGGGCTAGAAGGAGCCGCAGCAGCTCATCTTGACCATCCTTCTGTCTGTGGAAAAACTGTGATTTTTTTTTTTTAAGTAGCAGCACGCTCCAAACATACAAATAAAAGGTGCTTATCATTCTTGGAAATCACACAATACCACGGAAGAGCAGAGCAGCAATCCGGAAAGAAATAAAAAGGCAACCTCACGTTTTTCTTGTTTCTTTCTTTCTCTCTCCTTGGAATGTTCAGTCCACGTTTGGTGACCGTGAAAAGGTGTGTACGAATCTAGCTTATTCTCAGAGCACTGACTGACCTGCCAGGATCCCAGGGTGCCAGGGGTGCCTGTGGCTTTTGGCCTTAGTCAACACATTGTCAAAACAGATCTCACCACACAAGACCCCTAAACCAGGAGGCCTAGCACTTGTGTCTGTGTCACAGAGCCTTAGAGAGGAAAGGGTTGGAAAGATTTACCCATTCAACAGATTAGCAAAGGGACTGGGTGGATGGCCGACTGCTCTCAGGAAAGAGTGATTTCCAAAGCCTGTGATTGCTTCATGGCTTCAGCTGGGTAATTAAGGAAGGTTGGTGAAAACAGGAGAACAAATTATAGGACAAATTCTAGAAACTTCTCTGGTAGACCCCGGGGAAGTAGCCATAGTGAGTCAAGATTTGATGGGTGGGTATGGGTAGGTAGTGAAAAAGAGAATGGTTTGCATCTTGTGTGGTATATTTGCTGCTATGCTACATGGTATGAAAGGAAATAATGTACCCAGTGGGACTTCTACGTTAAGTTAGCTCTCATGCAGAGCTCCTGACCCTCTGAATAGTCAGCTCCCTTCTCAGCCTTGACTTGTTTTGATTTGTTTTAGTTGGTTTGGTTGAAGGTCCTGGCCATTGCATGAACTCATACTTAAGGCAATAAAAGTCTGTATACGGCAAAAAGTGATACTTAGGGGTACAGAGCACAAATTGACTCATGAATTACCTTAAGCTAAAGGCCAGAAACCGAAAACTTATAAGAACATTCCATAGTTTTTAACCTAAAAATAATAGTGTACAGGAGCCCAAGAGAAGGAGATGGGTAGCAATGACAAAAACTGTTCCCCCAAATATTGAGGAATTTCAAGAAGTGGAGTTTGTACTGCACATTATGACACAGGAGGTGAGACAGCAGTGAGCTTTCTGTTTCTGTCTGAACCCGAGAGCAGAGGTTCTTTGGGAGTTGACCAACCCTTTCAAAGTTAAGACCATTGGAAAACAGATATTTTCATAATGATTCCAAAAAGAAGCAAAATTACAGTTATAAATTAGCAGCGAGATAATTTTTATGGCTGCTGCTTACCACAGCACGAGAAACTGTATTTAAGGTTCCCAGCACTAGGCAGGTTGAGAACCACTGCCCTAGAGTATGCGCACATAATACCGTTCTAACCTGCAGTCTTACGACACTGATGTTCGTAGCAGGCACTGTCTGCCTGCATTGAGAACACGTGTATGAATGGTGAGCAGTACTCATTCCCTGTGGGATGTATTTGGGTTGGAAAGAAAGCTCATCTGAAGTGTACAGTACAAATGACAGGGTCTTCTTTCGCTGAACCCAATCCTGTGTCTGGGAAATTTCAGAAGCTCAATGATGTTCTACTAAGAGTGACAGAGGAGAGAGGGGCAGGGAGAAATGAGGGGAACACAGCTAGGGAGAGAAGAGGAGGAGGGAAGGAGGAGGAGAAGGAGGAGGAGGAGGAGGAGGAGGAGGAGGAACTGAACAACAGGAAGAGAAAAAGGGGTGTCAGAAGGATGGAGAAATAGTGGAAGGGAGGAAGAAGGGAGGAAGAAAGGAGGGGAGGGGAAGGGCCAAGGGAGGGAGGGGAACAGGGACCGAAAGTTGTTAAAGAAACAGCCAGAGCTATGACTGCTTAAAGTATGCTTAGTGCTTATATCTGAACGTCCCTAGTCCAGAAGAGGAGGGAGAGGGGAACCAGCATACTTTGATGGGCACGTTCACCCATGTTAGCTTAAGGTCTCACTACTTTGTCTCACTAGACATTTCCCACATTGGTAGAACCTGATGAATGACTTGAGTTTCCATTCTCAAAAAAGAACAAATCAAAACAAACTTAAAGCGGTGAAGCCGTACTCTGAGTTTTTGAAGCCCAATCCAACCATCCTCCTGCCTCCACTACTATACACCAGCTCTTGCCATTTTATGACTCCTAAATCAGTGAAGCAATCCATTTACAGGACTTCTATTTTCCCCTTTCTGCCCTAACATTATTGTTCTCTGATCACGACCTGTGTTACCCTGCATACACATTTCCTAACCCTCTGGTAGCTTCCCCTGACATTTTGTGTAAAATTGAATATTCTTAGTGCACAGTTCACAACTGTATTTACTAATTATTTGCATAGAGCGCTGCACTTCCTACCTGTGTATGCTTGCAACCCATTCCCGTTCGTTCCTTCTTCCCATCCGCATCGTATGGAAAGTGTCTATTTGACTGAATCTCTGAGTTGTGTGTGAAAGAACGCCCTTCTCGGTGGGAATACTGACTGCTGATAGGAGGCCCTTCTGAGAGTTCTTCCCATCTGCTATAATTAGCAATGCTTTGGAGAAGGATTGCTCAGTCTGCCTGACTTCCAGGCAGGACAAAGCTGACAGCCTGGAGAATCTTTAGAATAAGTGTGGTAGAGCTCCTGTGAGCAAGAAAGAAACCTATAGGGTTTTCAGACGGTGATATTTGGGGACTGCTTCTTACACTGGCACCACCTTGTACATCCTGACAGCAACACCGTCAATATTTCCATAGGAAGACGCTCTAACTTCCTATTGCTGTGAGCTTGTTTGCAGCTGATTCATTCTCTCCTTCCTCTTTCAGTTCAGGTGGCTTCTTCTCTTCATGTGCTCAGGTCACTTTCCTACCGCAGGGACTTTATGCTGTTCATATGCTGCAGGCCATATCCTTACTGATGTCCCTGCTCCATCCAGATCTTTGCTCAAGCATTTTTTAGAGAACCCCCTAACTGTAAGTTTAAGATGGCACCCTTTTACCTATTCATTCCCCCTTGCTATGAGATCCTTCTTTAAAGTCCTTTTGCTTTCTGAGTCCAAGTCTAAATGTAAACTTGCTGATACCAGGGTGATTCTGTTTATGCCTGATTTCCTCACAGGAAGGGTGGTGCCTGCCAGGGAGCAGGTGGCATGAAAACCATTGGTATTTGATTCACAGATCAGGTCCACGTGAGAGTGTGAGTTAATAGGATCCTAAACTTGCCCTCTAGTTTCTGCTATGGATTTGAAAAGTAGATACTGTAATGTTTTCTTTCCTACCTCAAAGGCAAGTTAATTCACATAATTGTTCCTGTCTAGGATGTCAGGAAGAAATATCCCAGCAATAGATAATACATTTGAGGCCAGTGGATTTGAATACTTTTGTTCTTCGGGTATTTTATAGCCATGTACTTGATTCTCATGCTGAATAATCCTAGAAGGACTAGCGAGAAGCAGGAAGCACTGGAAGGCTGCTGGTGCAGTTGAAATCTTTCATTCCTCTCAAAGGGGAGCCTAGGTATCATTTATCATGAAGGGTCCAGCAGAGTTTTGGTTTGTCATGCAAAGTTTATTGATTCTTTCATAGCAGCTTTGTTTGAAAATTAATTTGGAATTTAAGCAATGGCCTTTTTGAGAAACATTGAACACCTAATTTTTTATGCTGAGCTTTCTGAACATTTAGTAATGGGGTCTGAGTTACTCTGAAATAGAAGCTTCATTTTCCGCTCTGAATCCTACACAATACAATTTTACCTATAAAAGACAGCCCATCTCTGTAAACTTGGGAAATATAAATTTGTAATTTCCCCTTTCTTAGAGTCAGCCATACAATGCAATTACCATAAGAAGATTGCTTTAAACATGCAATTATAAATATGGCATGATTCTATAAATTATCTGTAATTTATTTATAAATCTACTGCAAAAGCTAATGTTTAACACATGCACACATTTTTTATATTCCTTTTCCTTTCGGTTCTGTCATATCATTAGATAAATATACTTAATGAGGGTTTATTATGGAAATAAAATAATCTAAACAGCATTGTATGATGCAGTGTATTGTGAAAGTTACTTTAAAAGCCTATTAAAGTCTCTGCTTGGGCTTGTCCAAGTTTGCTAGAGGCAGAGATGATAACCTAGAAGAAAACTCCAGTTCGATTATTCAGTCAAACATTCTTGTTTATTACTCAGTCTAGCAACTCTTTCTTCTAGCTGATCCATGTCTGTAGGTCAGAGTCAGATGACAGGAGTCTGACATAGCTGTCTCTGCCACAGCCTGACAAATACAGAGGCAGATGCTCACAGCCAACCATTGGACTGAGAACCGGGTCCCAATGGAGGAGTTAGAGAAAGGATTGAAGGAGCTGAAGGGGCTTGCAACCCCAGAGGAAGAACAATATCAACCAACCAGATAACCTAGAGCTTAGATGGGCTACACCGCCAAACAAAGACTACATGGACAGACCCATGTCTGCATAAGAAGCAGAGGATGGCATTGTCTGGCATCAATGAGAGGAGAGGCCCTTGGTCCTATGAAGGCTAGATGCCCCAGTGTATGGGAATGCCAGGATGGGGAGGCAGGAAGGAGTGGATGGGTAGGTGGGGAAGCACTTTCATAGAAGCAGGGGGAAGGGGGATGGGATGGGGATTTCTGGAGGGGAAACCGGGGAAGGGGATAAGATTTGAAATGTAAATAAAGAAAATATTCAATAAAAAATAGACTACAAGTCAAGAGAATAATTTCTTCATGAATGCTTGCTGGTGTCTAAAGGCTACCAGATTTTAGGATTGATCTGTTATCTACTGAAAAACAACAGGATAGATATGTGTATGCGTGTCCTACAAAGCATGCCTTGAGCTCTAAGCATCGTTTAATTTTTCTGAAAAGAAACATAACCATATTAGTCGATGTGTTCTGGTCACTGCAAGCCAGTTAACATGGTATGGTATTAAAAGGAAATGTTCGCCAAGTTAACAAAGGAGTATTTTAGTTTTGATTGGCAGAAACTGGTTTCTCCAGTCATTGATGTTTTGTTATCTTGGTATTTTGTGGCCAAAGGAAGAACATATATACCCAAATGCAGTCTACATGGCAAAAAAACCCAGAGATATCAAGGGCAAACTCTGCTTCCTGACTCGAGCTTTGGGTCCAGTCTTGAACACCTCTGTCCAGAGCAGTTAGCACTGCCTCACCTCCGAGCTGCTGACTGAGACCAACAACACGATCACAACAGTGACCTGTGAGTAGGAAGATATGGAAGCAACATTGGAGAAGAGCTCAAAGGCACTGCGTTCAATCCCACACCATAGGTGAGGTCTAAGTAGAGATGGCTGGGTAAAATGGAAGGTCATTCTGGAAAGGCCTCAGTCTCATGATACAGGAGATGTGCACTCCCTAAGGCATGAGGCATCCGAGCGTCTGGAGGTCACCTTCACACGTCACTGTGTTATTCCTACTTCCAGTCTTTAAAGACAACTTCGGGCAGAGATGAAATCCCAACACCCAGGCATTCCCTTTGGAAAATCTATTTTTTTTTAAAGTAAATGTAGTACTATCTCCCCCAAAATAAGATCTTACTCAAAACCTCAACCAGCCAAAATATATTTTTAAAGGAAGATAAAAGTGGAAGGCTCGGGCTGCTGGCTTCTCCCCACTGTTCACATATGGCAGTTACCGTGGAGTCATCCGTCTCCATTCCAGGGAACTCCAGGCATCCAGGTGGGAAACAGGGATCCAGGCCACAGGAGCAGCATGCCTTTCAGGTACACCTAATATGAAGGCACATAATCATTCATATACATATACATATACATATACATATACATATACATATACATATATCACATATACCCACACAGGTATGCATATATTAAACACACACAATACTGTGCGTCAAATATTTGCACGTGAACTTCACACAGGTTCACAAGACTGAAATGTGGAGTTTGCTAAAAATGTTTCTGAATGCACAAAAAAACAAAAACAAATGGAAACTCCTACAGGTAATGAGTCCGACAGCCCTTGTACTGTATGCTATGTCTTTGTACAGCCTTGATTCTGGGCACACAAAATGTGCTCTTTGGGTGCCATCTTGCCACAGGATGCCAAGCTGTGATGTGAACACTGTACCGGGAACTGGGATGCATTGACTGTGGTACTGTGGTGTCTTCTCTTAGAGAAACCTAATGGAGACTCAGTAGGCAAGAGCACTTGCTATGGCATGCCTGGACTTGTGATTGGATCCTGAACATTCAGGTTGGGTGTGGTTTCCGGCACCTGAAAGCCCAGCACTAGGGTGTGAGAAGGTGGATCTTTGGGGCTTGTTGTCACAAGTCTAGGTCACAAGCTACAGAGTTAATGAAAGACCCTGTTGCAAGGGAATATGACGGAGAGTGGTAACAGACACTTGAGATTATCCTTTAGTTTAGGTACATTCATGCATAGGACACAGACAGCATACCCACATGTACCCAAACATATAACACACACACACACACACACGCACACACACACACACACACATGCACATGCACATGCATATGCACATGCACACGCACATAAATAAATGAATGAATAAATAAACAAATAAACCATAATGTCTTAACTTTGATAAATAAAGATTTTAATGCTTACTACTATAATTCCTCAGTATATAAATCTAAATCAGCATATCTCTGGATTGTACTGGAGTGGAATCCTTGATTTTAAACAGTACTATTTTAGCATTAATTTGAGTTTCATAGAAGACCATTGAGTGAATGTTGGCTTGGAATTAAGACAGAATTTCCAACTGTTTTGGAAAAGACCCTAAATATACATTTGTCATTTTGAGCTACGTGTTGATACGTAGAGGTGTTCTAGGTATTAACAATAGTGAAATAAACCTATTTGGAAAACACTGAAATGTTCTCTATTTTGCAGTATCAAATATTAAGACAAAGTTTAATTTTTATATGAAAATAAACATATCCATCTTACTAGTAAGCAATTTTGCTTTCTTCTGTAATTAATAATAAAATTATATGTATACATATATCTTCAAATAGTCACCTAAAATATTGTTCTGTCTTATTTATATGTAAATGTTTTGTGTATTTTGCCTGTTAGTGGATACTATATAGGCCATGCAAAAATTTCTCAAGTTAAAAGGATAGCCAGTGGGAAAGTTCAAGAAACCCAGCCCTGAAATAGTTGTATACATGTAATATATACATAGGTGTGTATGCATAGATGTGTTTTTCTGGGCTTTAATTAATTAATTAATTAATTAATATAGACACACCTAAACGTTTGTATAAGGACAGAGCTCTTGTGAGGCAAACTTTTGCTAAGGAACCCAGACTAGACTTATATTGCAACCCCCTTGTGTCAGCCCCCTTTAAGCTGACACTGAAGGCATGTGTTACGACACAGGGCAGGGAGAGGTCATAAGGACAAGAGAAGTCACTGGCTGTGATTTGGTTCCATACCAGGAGTGTGGAAAAACAAGCAGTGCGGAATTGCTCCTCTGCTGGGCATATTTTCAGAAGCGTGCGTGGGGATTTATCTGCATACCCTGTGCCATTTATAACACTGCTGCAAATAAGGAGGACCACGCTCATTAGCAGGCATCGCCACTGTTTGGTTAAGGATGTTAGGCAGACATGGCTGAAATGAGAGACGTTTTTAGAGAAAGAGACAAACCTAGAGATGGGAAGCTGTATCTTCATCTTCTGCCTGTTTAGTGCCGTGCTTCATGAACAAAACGAAACGGAGGGAGACGGAGAGGGCAAGACCGGGAAAGCGGGGGATGCTTTATACACTGCTGACACGCAGGGCAGGGTGCGAGCATCTTAACTAGGTGCAGATGATTCCACCATGCAATTTCTCAGAAAAATTGACTCTACCCAAAGAACTTCCTGCCCTAAAACACTAGAGTTGCAGATGGAAAGAGGAGAGAACTTAAGAAAACAGATATTTAAAAAAAGAAATCATTTATCTCTCCCAGTGAGTTTGAACAAATGTTGACACGATACAGATAAGGATTTAAACTTGACTGGCATGTTGCCCTCGCTGTCCCTCAGTCTCCACGACCCCCATCCCCACCGCCGCGCGCCCCGTCTGCCTCAGCCACCGATCTGTGGTTTTGCATCTGTAACTGTTTTCCGTAGGGTAATTTTTGCTTCTAAAGACTGAGAAATAATCAGGTGCCCGCGAAGTGGTGTCTGCTCATCTCCCCACACGTGACCGCTTTCTGTCTGGTGCTTTGTCATGGTGCCTCCAGAACAGACTTCAGCGGCTGCCTTTGTTATCCTGGCCTAATAAATAAACAGCACAAAATTACCAAACTTATTATGGTAATGGAGAGAAGGGACCGGAATGCTGAGCTCGCCCCCCCGCCCCCCATCTCTCTCAGGGCCGCTGCAAAAGTTGTCCAAACCTGGGCTACACTCAGCCCCTCTCCTGGAGCCCCCTTCTCTTTCCCCCGGCCCCCCACCCTTGGTGATTGTTTTCTGTCCATCTCGAGCTGGGTGTCAGTTCATTTAGATTTACATCAAGTAGTAAATTAAAATAATCACTCAGCAAACACTCTGAGCTCAGTTTTCCCTTTCAGGCTGGAGTTGCGCGAGCTGCTTGAAGCATTCAAGCAGAAAATATTGCTGTCTAGATATTTGTCCTCTGGGTGATAAAGGAGGCATTGTCTTGGGACCCACTCAGGCCTTGGAGCCGCTCTTCACTGTGCATCACAGCTGTGAAGCGCGCTTTGTTATGTGTCTGAGGACTCGGGTTCAGGACCTTGTTTTTCTAGAAATACCAGACTGATCAGAGCTGCATATGTTCAGGGGAAAGCAGGGGTCGGTGGTTCTCTGTCCACATTTTTACTAGATTATTCTTGGACAGAACTCTGGGAAAATACCCTGCAGCATAAACCATCCCAAGAGTTTTGCTTTGTTTTAATTCATTTTCTCTCCTTTCCTTGGTTTTCCCCCTCTGTTTGCATTCTGCATTTTTAAGCTCCCAGAAAATGCTGCTGTTCATCTGCGAGAGTCAGAAACAAAGGCTTACAGCTCCGCGGCTCCCCCCGCTTTGAACCTGGGACCATAATGTACCAAGTTATAAACCTGTTTCTTTGTGTTCTCATTATACAGCGCATCTATCTGCCCATTTAAAAATCAAACTGTGGGTTCGGCCATCTGGGAGGAAATAGAGAGTGGGCTTAAGAGGCTTTTCCGTATTTGTAAATGATCACTGAGATCTTGGAATAAAAGTAGTTGATGAGGGCAAACGAAGCCTAATGAATTAAAAGAAAAGATAAACCAGGAAGTCTCCAGTCTCTAACTCGGCACATCGTCATTTCACCGGGTTTTTGTAGGTATGTTTCATAGAGTGTGAAGGAGTGAAATATTTGTTACTCGAAAGTAACAAGGGTAAAAACATCAAATGATAAGATGAATGGTGACAGGTGTCTGAATGAAAATTGGAATTTTTAGTCAATTATCTGAATTTCTCTGAATAGTTCCACTTGCTTGCTTAATTGACTACTGCTATTGATTTTAGCCAGATATTTGACATTGTGTTGTATTTGTACTTAAGCCAAGAACACTAGGGTGAGTGTGCAATCTGATATGTTCTTTATTTTCGAATATGCATCTTCACTTTTTAAATCTGCATATTTCAAAACAGAAGCAGAAGCATTTCGTGCAAGACCCATGCTCTTAAGTAAATAATATGAACATACACATACATACTCATGCATGCATGTCACATGACTTTCTCCTGATTGCATGTTTTCATATACTTGAATTAAAATGGCTTCCTCTTTGGGGTGTTTCCACTCTGTAGCTCTATGGTGGTGGAAGCCATGGCTCTGTCCTGTGGCCCTATCATCAGCTGTAGAGCTCACCCTTCGGACAATATGAATCTTTCGGTAAAGACGCGTCTGCGAGGACCAGAGATGCCATTGGACTGGCAACGCTAAGCTCTGCAATTATGCCAGGCTCTGTGAACATAAATTGAACGAATCAGCAGACCAGAGAGAAAAAAAAATCATAGATCGATTCCAGTCATAGAATGGAGTTTGGGCTGTTTTGTGTCTAAGTCCTGATTTAGTTTAGAAATTTGGGTTGAAGGAAGCAAACCCGAGTATTTGATTCTGATTTGCTCTGGCTCCAGAGTAAGACAGCCTCGTACATTTCCCTGCTTCGCAATTAGGTGAGTCAGTTTCTATTCCCATCTATCTCGGGCCTTGCTTTTCACATCTGTGCAATAGAAGTATTATCCCCTGGCAGAAATGGTCCCCGCAAGGTTGTTAAAATTCCTCAATGCACAATGTTTTCCTGTGCTGAGAATGGGAGCCGACACTTAGCTAGGGCCTACCACGTACTTTATTAGCTGCAGTGTTGATAATAGAAATTATAAATCCTGCAAGAGTCGGAGTAATCTTATACTTAAGGAAAAAACAACCTGAGTTGGAGAGATAGTGCAATATTCTTTAACCTGACATCCACACCGGAATCTGGCATTTCTTTTCAGCCATTAAGAAGTGCACACATGAGCAAGCTGCTTAGTTTTTTTTTTAGGTTTACTTTCTGCGTAATAAGATAACTGAGCGACTGTAGTTGTGAAAATAAAAATAGATTCTGCATCTAAGTTGCTTAGCACAGCACATGGCCAGCAGTGCCGCCCCTGAGGTGTGCAAGGCTCCAGGTCAAAAAACTCTTTCTCCATAATTAATGCAATTTAAATTACATTACAAAATTCAAGGGCTAATCATCGAGGATTTAGAAAAATGGACAAAGAAAGAAAACTTAAGCATATTTTTTTTCTTGTGCAATTAATGTGTGTGAATTTTTTTCAGTGTCCAGGATACCATCTGTTCAGGTACAAGAAACTTCTCTGTACACTTGTTTTTCATCTTTTTCTTCTTTTAGTTTTCAGATTTCTTGTTCTGACTACAACCATCGTTGTCACCATGACATAGCAGGGCAGTGTTGTCGCTGAGTGCTGTGACTCCTCAGAGCCTGTGCATAGCCTATGGTTCCCTAATACACTGAGTTTTAATAGTGGTTGCTGTGTTATATATCTCTTTCATCATTCACCATACCATTATTGAATATTCTAATTCTCTCAGAGGTTGTTTTTGGTTTCATTGGTAATAACCATAAAGTCTAGCCCAGAATGTACAGGAAACCGTGAGTAACTCATTTCATTCTGCAACGTACACTTAGCTCAATGCGCCTTTCAACCACGCCTTCTACTGAATTAACCAGCCATAATCCCTAGCATGTGAGCTCTTCCTTGTGTGGCAGCTTTGTCTTTAAAGTAATTCTATCAGTTGGAAAAATAGAAAATGAACGCATAACCAAATAAGAAAAAAGGTTCCATATGCACAAAAATTGTCTACCTTTTTTTTCTCCAATGTAGTCAAAACTGACCCAGGATACTACGATATGACCATATCAAAAAGAGGCAGTAAGAGGATACTAATGGGAAGAATTTATTGATGTGGGAAGCATTCGTCATGGGTGTCCCAGTGGATATAGTTTTAGTCACCTGGTAATCTGTCTGGCTCATGGCACAGGGCTTATGTCAAAGAAGAGAGTGATGTGTTGAGATGTCAATGATAAAGGATAGTACAACCAAATGTCATCAATCTCTCACACATATGACCCCTTGGGCATCATGGTTTCTGAATATCACTATGGTTGAATAAAACATTACTGGAAAAGCATTGACCACACACATGGTTCAAACCTAAGCTGGCCATGGACTGTGAGGAGTTGAGTCTAAAATTCCTCCATCTCATCTGAAAGTCATCTAAAACCAATACATCAACACCATTCAGATACCATGGCCTAAAGTTCATTGACCCAAGGAAATATTAAATTTATCAGCCATATTTTTGGACTGTGTAGGCTCAGGATAGCTCCAGGATGATACCATAAGCTCAAGTCTCTGTAGCCCTGGATCATCTTGTTGACCTCAAGAATACAGGAGTGAGGTGCAGTGACTGATCTTCCTAAAGAAGGGGAAGCAGCCAGGACTCCCCAGAACTTATATATGGATTCTAGGAGACCTTCAAGGATGTTCCTACTACCCAGATACACACTGAGAAATATTTGAAGCTTTAAAAAAACAAACAAAAAAACAAACAAACAAAAACCACGAGCAGGATTTTCTTACAGAATAGAGATGAAAACGTGTGCCTGTAAGGACCTACCCAGAAAAGAAAAAGAGAGATAAAAGAACTAGCTGTTGGTCAAAGCACAGGCAATACAGTATGGCTTCGTGTGGGGGCTGTTGATGACACTGGCATTATAAGGAAAATGAAGAAGTGAGTCATCAGCCAGTTTTATCGCTATATGGTTTCAAGGCCTGTTTGGTGCTAGTCGATCAATGCTGGAATTACAGGTTCAGTAGAAGTATGGCTTGTTGAAATATTTCCAAGCAATACAATGTCATAGGTAGCACTATACATGCTTTAAAGATTGACTACCAAGATGCTGGCCATTTGGTCTTATAGTGACCATGACATTTATTTATCCACCATTCAACCAAATCTTGTCAAACTTTGTGTGCCTTCGGTGTTGCCATGGCTGGAACCTGAACAGGTCCGGTAGAGATGAATTCTCAGCAACGAGCACCAACCGCGTGTGAAATACTCAGACGGACACGCTCTCCCTCAGCTGGAAACTGTTTCGGAGCCCAGGCAACCTGACGTTCTAACCTTACCATTGGTAACGCGTGAGGAAGACACTGTGAGAAAATACATCTGATTCCAGATGGGTGTTTGTAAAGGTGAATCTTATGTGATCACACTCACAGAGGGCTCTACTACATTTACATGAACATGAAAGGCAAAAGGTAGTAAAAGATTGTCTGAGCTAACCCACAGGGAAAAACAATGAAGCAGAAGCCACTAAACCAATAAGGAGCCTACTCTCCCGATGGCCTGCCTCTGGATTTAGAAATACAGCTGGAAACCCCTGCCAATAGAAATGTCTCACTCGTTGACTACAACCTTGGCTCCACCTGCCTTTCGGCTTCAGCTTCAAGGTTTAGCATCAACTGTGGTGGCTGATGTTGTAATTCTTCTGTCTATAGTGTATAGTGCTTGTGAGGAAAACTACACAGCAGTTATCTGCTGCTCCACCAGACCAAGGCAAGAGCTTCCCGTTAAAGAACAAAGAGATTAGCAAGTAGTTTAAAGTTCTGTAAAGCACTTGGAATTTGTTTCAGGATTCCTCTTTCACCAGAATGTCTACATCATCTGTGCAAACCCCTGCTCCTCTCATCCACAGCATAAATGGCCTAGGCAGGTTGGAACCTCTAGTACGATGTTCTCCTTTGCTCTACACTCAAGAGCAAGCTTCATCTCTTAGATCCCCATTTATGTTACCCACCTCCCCAATAAAACACCATCTTCACTTGACTACTTGATATCTATAAATTAGGTCATGCAGATGGATTTTTTTTCATCTGATCTGAGTGACACATACTTCAGCAGGAGACTCCAACAGAAACAATGCCTTAAACTGAGAGTGAATGTTGTGATGGAATTTCAGATTAAAAACAAATGCCTTGCCGAATAAAAAGAAACCAATTGCCCAAGATGAGTAGAGGATGGATAAGGACAATTTTTATTATAAGTAAAATTTTAAACTTCTAATTATATAGTGCAAATAACAATGTAGGAATTAGCAACTTCCTGGTTGAAGCATTTTAATGACATTTACATGAAGATTTAAGCAATACTTTAGCTGCTATATCTTTTCTATCTCTGTCTGTATCTCTATTATCTATCAATCAATCTATCTATCTATTATCTATTTATCTATCTATCATCTATCTATCAGTCATCTATCATCTACTGACTGACTAGTAGATAGAGAGATATCAGAGCAAATAATCCTATAAAAATTGAAGAAACTGTAGAGTAGAAGTTAGTATATTGCATGATTATGGTGCTTGTTCTACATCAATCATTTTAAGAAAAAGGCCTGCTAGTCCTGTGGAAATGAAATGATTTGATGATTTTTAGAAAAGTGATCCCCGCTTGATGAAGGTCTTGGTACTTACTGAAATCATGAAGAATTTTGTCCAGTTTCTGTCCATGTTGTCAATTTTTCCAAGGTCTCTTATTCTTTGCCTGCAAATTTATACTATAAATAAAATGCTTGCATCTTAGAATATCCTAACACTGAAATACCTCAGCTGCCTTTCGAGCTTCTCAGAGGTTTTTGAGTAGCAGAGAATTGTCAAGGATCTGTGTGCTGGTGGAAAGAAGCTAGGCTCCCATGCTTTCTTAGCCCATGTCGGCTCAAAGGGAATACATCCGCTCTGCATTGGAAATGCCCTCATCAGTTCTGGACAACTGAAGGCACTCAAATCACTAACCGTGCCAAAGTATAAGTTTGTGAACCTCCTTTTCAGAGGTTCTGTCTCTGATATTTCAGAACCATTCAATTATAATTCTGATGCTCTCTTTTATGTGGCAGTCATGGGTTGTCAGCAAGGATAGAATTAAGAGAGAAGGCACATGAAGTGTGTGCTGAGGTGCCGCATGCCTAAGGATCTTTATTTCTTTTGTTCATGGTGACAAATGACAGCCTTAAAGATATTTGTCCCGATTCTTCACTGCCCCCGTGCAGGTGAAAACTTCCACTGAAGTCAAACAAGCTCCATTGAAGTTAATGGAAAACAATGCCCTTGAAGGGAAGAGAAATCTAGGGTGAGTAATTTTAATTATCCAAACACAAATAAGCATGTGTCTACAAGCAGTGACAGGCGAGCGGATGTGTGACTCCTAACTTAGCTTTGAGGGGCTAGGTGTGGCTACTCTGTAAAGAATCAGAACGAGCTCAGCACACGATGCGGGAATGTCCACAAAGAATATAATCTTTTCTCCATAGGTATTATGTTCCAGAGAAAGAAATTCAAACTTTAATTCCACAAAAAGTTACTAAAATATCACACATGCCACTTTTCAGGTTTGGGAGTGGAAAGCAAAGTGGACATTGCTGGAATGGTAGGACTCACAATCAAAAAGACATAGAAAGGCCATTGATCGGTGTCTGCACTATAGACTCATTGGTCGGGTGGTTGGGTGACTGACCGATCATTTATTCAAGAAAGGAAGGAGGAAAGAAAGGAAGGAAAAAGAAAGAACAAAAACTACGCTCTGGTGTGTGTGTGTGTGTGTGTGTGTGTGTGTGTGTGTGTGTGTGTGTGCGATTTCTGCAATAGAATATAAACCTGGTGCCATGGGAGCTGGCATGTGACAAAGAGTGAGTTAAAAACCATAGATGGCTGCTCAGAAACTTGTCACTTAAGCGTAGTTTCACAACACACATTTAGTTAGGCAGAAAAGTCAAGAATATGAGTTGTGGATGCGAGGTTGTGGACACATATGAAATTGAAAATGAAAAGTATGGGGTATAAACCCACCCAACATGCAGAAGCAATCTGGCTTGGGTAGCCTCTGTCCAGGTAGACTGAGGCCAAATAGCAAATGATATTAAGTAGTATGCGAATTTAGCCTAAGCAAACTGGTAAGTGTAAAAGTTAGCAGATTTATATTTTAACAAATGATTACCATGCTAGCTAAGCCAAACTTTCCATTAGTTCTCATCAAGAAATATGTTTGGTTTAAAGTCCAAAAATTTGCAGGCTATTTTGAACAGTGTCAGTGATACACACATTGTTAGAAAATACATAATGAAATTAAATCTTTTATATTAATTTCAATTTAAACTATTTTGGGGGTACACAAAAAGCAGTCCAAATTTATGTAAACTGTATACCATCTTTTCACCAAAATTAGGTGCTTGTGGTTTCAAGGACTCCTTTAAAAACTGAAAAATTAAATCAAAATTCTATGGTAAACCCCCCCCCCGAGTTCAAACCGTTAACATGGAACTTAATTAACTGATTTGTGTTGTTTGTGCAAGTCTCCACAGCCTGCTAAATGCTTTTTAAGTGAAAGAAAAAGAAGTTTGGTTAAAAAATGGCATGCTTATGAAATGACCTGGTTAATCACACACTTCAGCCTCAGAAGTCAAGTAGATGGTTTCTCCTAAAAATGAACTCCTTAAACAGAAATACTTAGAAAAACAAAAGTCAGGCTAAAGGTCAGTTCACACCATGTCTTAGTCTGGGTTCTCGAGCTTCATCTATCCACTTAATTTATTTTTGTCTATAGATCCCAAACCTAGCACAGTGTTAACTCAAAGGTCAATTTGGAAAGTGCCAGCATTATGTGCTATAAAGAAACACAGTTTTCTCCCCCTAAGATAAATTTTGGTTTGGGGGGGGATTGGGCTTTTTGTTTTTGTTTTCTGAGATACAAGATACCTGGAGAAATGGGAATAAAGGAAGGGAAATTGTCATGAACTGATAAATTGAGGAGGGCACTAGCGCTAATCTTCCCATGAGCACCTACAACCACCGAATTGAAAAACAACCACTGAAATAACATTAATCTGTCCTTCTGAAAGGGAAACAGTGGCTGGATCCTGATGAAAACTGCATTTCCAGAAACCTGCAAACACTTTGATTGAGGGGTGACCTGGAGGTCACACAGAGGTCAGGAGTAGGGCACTGTGAGGGAACCTCCACTGCACTGTCAACCTTGTATTGAGTGACATACTGCTTTTATAGGCAGAGTGAGAACTGAAGGCCAGTGGGGGAGACCCTGGGTTGTCAATTACTGTATGTGTTATGTGGAGAGTCACTGGCCCTAGTACCCGAAGAAGTCTTTCTGTCTGTTCATTTGCTGGGAATTGACCCAAGCACCTTCTTCCACTCTGAGCATGCATCAACCTCAGAGTTACCATCTTTGTGGTAATTGTGATTACCAGGCCCGGTCTCATCTTGTTTCCATGTTGCTGTTACAACTTTTGTGCAATCACCTCTAATCCATTTGGCTTTTCACTGTAGCCCTGAGCTGCTCAATCTGACAGACTAAAAATAATATCTGATTATTTGTTTTAAAAGCCTTTTTTTTTGTCTATTTCAGTACAGGAAATTTCTGCCAGTCGAAGTTAATCTAATTCTTCTTTATTGCATTTTCCCATGTTATCTTATACACAAATTAGAGGTCCATGTTTAGTAGGGTCATGTTCGTATCTAGTCACCTCATTCCGAGCTGCTCATTAGGACAAAGATGGAGTTATAACTGTGTGTTTGGTTAATAGGCAGTTTTGACTAAGAAAACTAATAGTGTGTAGCTTTTAAGATGAATTATGGATGGCACAGGAAATTAGAAATTCAAAGATCCAGATCCAAACATCAAACAAAACACGTTCTATGAATAAAGCACTATGGTAGAAACTGAAAGATTAATGATAAATAAGATAATATTTTATGTTCTTTGTGTTTATCAATCCACTGAAAGATATGCTATTTTTATTTCTAATTCAATAAGTTTTAGAAAATGCAGTACAAAAAATTACTACACTCAAATTGAATCTACACAGTAGCTATGATACAGACCCATGATGATGTTCTCTGAACCTTGCCTATGGAATCACATTAAAAGCTCTAAATATCATGAGGCAAATATGTAGTTAAGGTTACATGAAACAAATTTATTGAGCAGTCTACCTGGACCTTGACTCCATCATGTGCCACTTGAGTCATCATCAAGCTGGATCTCTTCTCTTGAAAATGGCGGTAGAACAGAGGTAATAGTACAAAAGCCTCTTCTGCTACAAAGCCTCCATTACTGTGGACACATATGGAGGTTTTTAACTGCAAACATAATGAGATCTAGAAATACACTCATTCCATCTATCCTGAGCAAGTTTCCCAACACATGGTTTCTAATACAGGATGCTAGAAGGGTTGATTTTGTCAACTGGATTAGATTAAAGCATACCTAGGGCTGAGTGTGACAAAATCTGCTTGCAGTCCCAGCACTATAGAAGCAGAATCAGGAAGATGAGCACAAATTCGAGCTGAGCTAGTCTATGAAGTAAGTTCAAGGCCAGGCAGTATTAGAAATAAGATTCTACCTAAACAAACAAACAAAAACCAAAAACCAACCTAAACCTTACCCCAAACAAAAGCAAAAAAAGACACCCCCCGTACATGTTAATGAGGTACACACATGAATGTGCTATAAGGATCTCCAAAAAGGGTCATCAGAGACGCCAGAGACACTCTGAAGATGGATACCGTCATCTCAAGCACTAAGGACCTAGACCAGATGAAAAAAGAAATAAGAAAGAAAGCCATTTGAGCTCTGGCCTTGCCCTTTCCCTAGTTATTGGTGAACACCAATCACCAATCCATTGTCATGGCTATGCCTGCTCCTGCCATGATGAGCTGTCTTCCTCTGAACCATGAGTCACCATTAATTTGAATCATGTAAGGTGCTTTTTGCTTTTTTGCCATGTTGACAAGAAAAGTACCTAGGACAGAGACAAACTGCGATGCAGTTCTTTAGATCCCCAGAGTGTCATATCTTGTTATCTGGTAGGGGTGATCACCTTTTCTTATCACATGTTTCAGAATGCATGATGCAAGAAGTGGTAACAGTTCTATTGGAAGCTTCTGGAAAGTTTTGTGCATCAGCCTTTGTGTCTGTGACATGCAATTCCTCCAATCAAAGAGATAAATGCACCTTTGGAACTTTGCCTAAGAGGGTCCCCCACACTGTCATTGAATGAAAATACTGAAACAGGTAGCTGTTCAAAATGAAGACAATCTTAACAAGTATTCACTAAGGAATCATGAAGCGTTGACTTCTAAGAAAACTGATAGTAATTTTCAGCTGTGCTAGGTTCTTGGTTGGAGGCAAAATGGTAGGGAAATATCAGCATGAAGGCCAAATCTTGGCATCTGAAGGGGTCTTTATCTCAATTGCTTTTAAACGATGTTAGGTATGTCCAGTTAGAACTAAAGCAGTGGCTCTTGAGTGGATTGACCCTCAGGCCTGACTGATAATTTCAGATACACATTAGTCCCAGCTAATAACACAACCCTAGGATTGGATTTAGAGCCAATAAAAGCTCTAAACAGAATTTTACTATGAAACAAAACACCTGTCTTTTATCCCAAGCTAAATTGACAAGCAATAATTTAGTTGTCTAAACTGAGAGCTTTCAGGATTGCCAACTGCATAATGTCAAAAGACAATTTGTAACGTTGCATTTGGAAGTTCAAAGGTATAAAGCCATGTAGGCAAACACATTAAATGACTAGCCTTCCCCTTGAGCTCTAGATCTTCTGTTTCTTCTCTTTCCCAGTTTTCTCTTTGGGGAAAGGGTAGGGAGCAGTGTACCTAAAACCTTGGATGGGGGTATGACAAAGGAAATTCCATGTTTAAAAATAACCATTCATTCCATTTCAGTTTCCATAAAGTAAGCATTTCCTGTGGGCTACTGGATGATGGAGAGGTTTCATCCTCCAAAATATAGATAGAAGAAAGAATATATATAAAGGAGCTAATTAAATGCTTCTCTAAGCTTCTTATATGAATTCAAAATAATGAAGCCTAGACTTTGAGGCAACTTTTCCCACATATATCATGCTGCTTCTTCTGCTTCCACAGTCTGGATAATTACATCCCAGAAGTGAATAATATGCATGCACACATGCACTCACATATGCAGACATATATGTTTGCTTGCATGCTTTCACGGACAAAAGCATTTTCTCTCCTTTTTTGTTTTTTTGTAAATTCGCATGACTTGTCTTCTTGTATCCTGTTTTCCCAAAGAGCAAATGGAGAATTAGGAAAGTTAAACAGATGTTATGAAAGTCATCAGTTGCTTGTCATCAGAGATCTCTGATTGGGTGCTGCCAGCTGTCAATTAGCATTTCTGTGCTTTGTTGATAAAGAGGTATTTACTTTTGTGGACTGCCATTGGCTGAGATGCTTAGTGTAATGAATGCTAAACTGAGCCTTGATCATTCTTTAAATCATAGCTTGGGGCTTAACAGCCCTTTAAATGAATTGTATAAACAAGATAGTAGTTAATTCTCAATCAATGTGCCATTAATCATCAAGTAGCATTTAAAAAGGAACTGTCTTTTAAAAACTCAATAAGCCCTATTGAAGTTACTAAATTATCCTTCCAATGGGGCATTTTTCATCCTGAGATTATCATGATTTTTAACAGAACTATAATTTGAAGACACATATTCCTTTGGTCTAGCATGCATATGTATGTATACGTACATGCCTTCATAAATTAATGTGGCCTCCAGAGATGAGTAACTATGATGGCCTCAAATTGAGTCACTAGTAAGATTGGAAGTTGTGTCCTGAAGTGAGTCCTATGCTTCTTTAACAGAGCTCACTAGCAAGCACGGCATTCCGATGAGATGGGTCACATTCAGGAATGGCAAAAACTGCAAAGTGTGTGCACTTATTCCTCACCCCTTAGGGAATGCTCTTAAATTTGTCTCCTATTTTTTAGCATCAATACTTGGGGGACAATCAACTGAATTTAGCTAACCATCTCTTCTATGGGACTGTGACTATGCTTCTCTTGCTCATGGAATGCTAACAACCTGTCTGGAATCTCGTACAGGGTAAGTGTTCAGTTTATAATGAATAAACACAAGTGGAAGAAGTGATGCTAATTACTCTCCCTTTCCCTTCAATATTGCCTTATGTTTCATAGTCATATGATCCTAACAACAACCTTTTCATGAAGGTAGTGTTATTCTCCTGCTATTCGGTTTAATATGTATTTCTATGTAAACATACATACAGGCATTTATTTAATGCAATATACTTCTGAGTATACGCCCATTGATTTGATGATATTTTAATATTTAATTAATAAGTTAATTGACACAATAAGTTTTATTTAATCATTTTTTAAATACTGTGGTCATAGTTTTAAAAATAAAATACAGGCTGGTAAGATTTCTCAGTGAGGAAATGCTCTTAGTAGCATGGCTGGTGACCTTAGTCATCATAATCCACACAGTGGAAGGAGCAAACCAACTCCTACAACTTGTCCTCTGATTTTCATAAGCGTGTTGTGTCATCATGTCTTGTTACTTGCATGCCTGCATTTTCACGTGTGTGCATACAAACAGCTAAATGAATAAATAAATATAAAAAATAAAATAATGATGTAACACTTAAAATGGGAGTATTTGCTTCTCTCTGATCTAGTGATATTATGATATTAGGATGCTATACAAAAAAAATGAGTGGCACTTTTTGTCATGCAGATTCAGGAGGAAGATAATACTATAGGTGCATAGAAGAACAAATAAGGTTTATCTCAGTACAAGGAACCTGAGAGCAGCTGGGGACAGGAGACTTCCTGCCTCAATTTGTGCCCCAGAGCTAAGGCTGTCCCATACTGCTCCATACCCAAATTCTGCCCAGAGAGAGCTGGTCTCCCAGGAGAGCTGTCACTCCTAAGCTCACAGGTGAGAACACCACTTTTGCTCCAATAACTGGCCAGAGAGACTTACCAGGAGTGCACAGAGCACAAGAACCACGAAACAGCCAAGCACAGGATCCTTCCAGTTTCCATCACTGCCATGGAGCTAACACTGTAACACATCTCTCCACACCCAAATCCCACCCAGAGAGAGCTGGTCTTCCAGGAGTGCTGACACACATAAGATTATAGTCTCACAGGCCCACAGGAGAAGCAAACTCCAGTCAGAGACAGCAAGACCAATTAACACCAGAGATAACCAGATGGCAAAAGGCAAGCTCAAGAACCTAAGCAACAGAAACCAAGGCTAGTTAGCATCATCAGAACCCAGTTATCCCATTATAGCAAGCCCTGCATACCCCAAGACACACACAGAAAGCAAGATTTGGATTCCAAATCACATCTCATGATGATGATAGAGAACTTTAAGAAAGAAAGAAATAACTTCCTTAAAGAAATACAGGACAACACAGGTGAACAGGTAAAAACCCCTAAAAAGAAAACACAAAAATCCATTAAAGAATTACAGGAAAACACAACCAAACAGGCGAAGAAATTGAAGAAAACCATCCAGGATCTAAAAGTGGAAATAGAAAGAATAAAGAAACCACAACGGGAGACAACCCTGGAGATAGAAAACCTAGGAAAGAGATCAGGAGTCATAGATGCAAGCATCACCAGCAGAATACAAGAGATAGAAGAGAGACTCTCAGGAGCAGAAGATACCATAGAAAACATTGACACAACAGAAAATGCAAAAAGCTCCAAAGCCAAACGTCAAGGAAATCCAGGACACAATGAGAAGACCAAACCTAAGGGTAATAGGTAAAGAAGAGAGTGAAGATTCCCCGATTAAAGGGCCAGTAAATACCTTCAACACAATTATAGAAGAATATTTCCCTAACCTAAAGAAAGAGATGCCCATGAGCAAACAAGAAGCCTTAAAGAACTCCAAATAGTTGGACCAGAAAAGAAATTTCTCCTGTCACATAGTAATAAAAACACAAAATGCACGCACACACACACACACACACACACACACACACACACAAAGAATCTTAAAAGCAGTAAGAGAAAAAGGTCAAGTAACATATAAAGGAAGACATATCAGAATTACACCAGACTTTTTAACAGATATGATGAAAGCCAGAAGTCAAACAGACACTAAGAGAACACAATTGCCAGCCCAGGCTACTATACCCAGCAAAACCCTCAACTACCATAGATGGAGAAACCAAGATATTCCATGACAAAACCAAATTTACACAATATCTTTCCACAAATCCAGCCCAAAGTGTAGACGTTTCTGATAGGCTGAAAGCACAGAGCCCGTGTGTGCTGAGTAGATGAAAGGCTTTGGATAAAAAGGCTGAATGATAATCTTGGACATTTCCAATTTCAAAATGATTTGAAATGCAGTTCTGAGGACTCTGGTCGCATATGTGTAAAGCTGAGAAAGAGCTGAGTAAAGTCAAAGCAAGCATTTTAGGAAAATGGAGGAAGGTGGAGATGGGACTGGGGAAAGGCAATCAGTTAAACCCACTGCTTAGAAGGATGTGTCATGATTTATTAAAGGATGTACCTGAAATGACAACTGCATACTGACAGCGTCACTGGTGAGACCCTTCCCAAGAACCCAACTCTTATCAACAGCTAAATTCTTATTGTGTTGACATATCCAAGGGTCAGTGTGGTAATTGGTCCTCCAGTTTGTGGATCGGTTCTGATTTAGCTTAGTGCAATTATTGAAATCAGTTACGTTGTTTAGCATTGATGTAGACCATGCATGTGACACAGTCTGGATTGATGGGATTAAAGGAAAGCATTGCTGAAATCTTGCCAAAATTTACATTGGTCTAGGCATATTCCGTCTCCTATTGGAAGTCTTCTCGCTTAGGTGCAATGGTTTTGACTGTGAAAAGGTCTCTGAACACGTAAGTGTGCAAAAAGATGAAACTGACTTTAATCACATTATACAAATTACATTATTGTACTGAGGACCTCTTTGACTTTGGAAAAAGGACGTCAGACAGTGTCGGGTTGTAGCTGGCCTGTGTTAGCCGGACCCACAGCAATCCTCCTGTTTCAGCTTCCAAAGTTCTGCAATTATAGATATAAATTGCTATGCCTTTCCCTATTGTACAAGACACATTTCCTTTATCTGCCTCCTCCTTTTGTCCTTTGTTACTTCCAACCCCCATCACCTGCCTTGTGTTCAAGGAATATACCATGCACCATTTGCCCATCATCCTCTGAAAGACCTCCCCAAAGCAGATTCCATGCATTCCTGTCTTCCTGGGATAGAGCAAAGTTCAGCAAGGTTAAGTCATTTCTGAAGGTCAAACAGCTGTTGGAGGGTCAAACTATTTGGAATTTAAATCCATGCTTATATTTAGGCCTCTAAATTTTAACTCCAAGGAGAAGGGGTCAGGACAGAATCTTCAATAAAGTAGAAGGCATATTTTCTTCTTGCTCTGTGACTGCTAATGCACATTAGATACCTCCCTGTAGCGTGATTTTTGTTAGCCCACGGCCATTGTGGTAATAGGTTGTAGGTACTGTCATGGTGCCTTTTGATTAACTTATTTACCTTTCATTTTCCTTGAATCTGTTTGGACTTTTAGTAGAAGTGAGATTTCTGTTGAATTGTTTTATGCCATAGTCTCCTAAAGTTGTTATTTATGCAAAAAAAAATGTTTAGGAAGTGGATGGAGAGGAGGTGGCTCAATAGGTAATGTTTGCTTCAGAAGTTGGAGTATCTGGGAGATGTGCATCCATGACTCCAGTGCTGGGGAGCAGAGAGAAGGGGACCCTGGGGCTTTTGGTATAGTCAATCAGTGAGTAAATAAGATAGAATGCAATTGGGGAAGACAGTTGACATCCATCTGTGACTTCCACACATTCACGCACAAGCTTGTAACACAGACACACAGACACACACACACACACACACACACAGAAGCACACACAGAGGCACACACAGAGACATACACAGACACAGACACACAGACACACAGACACACACAGACAGACAGAGAGAGAGAGACAGAGAGACAGACAGAGAGACAGAGAGAGACAGAGAGAGAGAGAGAGAGAGAGAGAGAAAGAGGAGGTGTATACAAAGTGATATCAGTAAGTTCAGTGTAACAGACACATACCAAAAATAATTGTGAACATTAGATGAAGTGATACTGGCAGATAGATTATGTAAGAAGGCAAAGAGTGATAATTAGAAAGGCGGTGTAGTTGAGTTCGGAACCCTTAAAAGAGGAAGGTTCTAGCATGTTTGGTAGGTGATTGGTAATATTTCATCAAGGTTTTTGATTGTTGTTGCCCTGTCTATAGTGGGTACGCATTAGTTGCTTGAATAATAAAGCCAATTAATACATGTACCACCTATGGGTGTGCATACAAGCATTTTCTTTCCCACTTCAAATTTCCATCCTCTCATTCAGATGGATATGCAATCACATGTTAACATAAAAAGGAAATAAAGGTTATAAAATACGTCTTCTAGGGCAGGCTTAGACTTATGCATGTGTAGGCAATGAACATCAATTTATTTTCAAAACACTCACTAGTTATAATGTTTACCTGCACATTTTTCAAATATGTATTCAAAGTCAAACGCGAATCATAAATATTTTCATTCCTTTCCAGGTATTTGCGGTTATCCAACTAACAATTAGATCATCCCTCAAAGTAGCTTTTCAAGTGCTTTTAGCATCTTTCCCCTGAAAGCATTAACACTAGGGGTCAGCAGCCTTTGTGATGCTTGTGGAACACAACCAAGTAACAAAACACATCGCATCGATTCGGCTCTTGCTATCAGCATGTTTCGGGGTACGCGTGGCAGAGATGTCAATGTGACAACTCAGCAGCGTGCTCCTTGCCAGTGGAGTGTTTTCCTCAAGTCGGCTAACTTTCTGTAGTAATTGAGTCAAATGGAGGGGCGGTAGATTGTCTTAAAAGTGGGACATTTACCCAAGCGATGACAGAGTCACCGGATGGGATAATCAAAACAATCCAGCCAGCTGACTGCTTTGTCTGCGCGTTTGTTGTTTTCCCGAGTCTCCCTTTACTCTTGCCGCCTTTATTGACTCTTTCCGAAGTGCTAAACACTCTACCAGGGCGTGCACGGTTACCAAGCTAAAAACGCTGAAGATACGGACTGCCTCTTTGTTGATTTTCTACCCACACCACAGCAGAGGCTAAGCCGCTTTTCCGGCTTTGTTGAATTACAGGAGTAGAAGTAGGGAAGAGAAGGCTAGCAGAAACAAACATGGTCCACAGGCTTTTCACTTCTGGTCACCTTCTGAGCGCAGAAATTCCTCCTCCATAAGCTCTGGCATATTCTCTGCGTTCATGGATTTACTAGCAGAGTCAACTCTTGGAGCGGTGCAGAATGGAGATGACCACTGCCATGACTGAGATGCTTATATGGAAACTGGTTTGACTGAAACATAACTCCACAATTCTAGAGCCTTACTTTCTTAAGGGAGGATTTCTGAGACTTGTGACTTTTAGGTATCCCCGTCACTAAAAACTTCTTGACTATATTATACGGCAGCATTGAAGGCAGATTGTATTTGATTTTGTTAACAGCTAACATACAAAAGAGACCAGGGCAAGGGAAGATTTTCTCTATCTCTTTTCTATAATGTTATTTGATGATTTGGCAACGACAGAACAATTACTTTCTCCACACCATCTCCTTCATGCATCCTTCTACCTATAAATCGAAAGGAAAAAAAAATTTATTTATGGCGCCCAAGATTTTGTCAAACGGACTACTTCAATTCGAGTCCACCCTACCCCATGTTTTTAAGACATTTTTTAGTGGCTGAGTAGGACAGGCTTCTGCTTCAGGGGAGACACGTTATCCCAGAACTGTGGCACTCTGGACTGTAAATTCACCAATGCAGAACACAACAAGAATGATAAAGAGCTTTGGCTCTTAGGGGAGGCTTTGGGAATCTCGTCCTTCTTATTTCTCTGGAAGCTGTGGACAGTGTTTGGACCATTCCCCTCTTTATCTCACAGTGGTTTTGCCAGTTTTGAAACGTTCTAAATGACATGGTCCTTTACCTTCATCTCACAATGATGGCTTCTGTCGAGGGGAGGGACTAGAGATTTCGTGGAAGTTGTCTCCAAGTAAAATGAGCTAGGATGACCAAGAGTTTTCATAGTGGACTCTTTTATCCCTTCCTTTACCACAATGCAGTCTACCCCCAAGCCTAACCACCCGACATTCTCCCACACTTCTTGCCATGGTTGACCTACTGCTTCCCAATGGGCCTAGCCTGTTGACCAGCAATCTCACTTAGAGTGAGCCTTGCCTCTTTCTACCTTTCTGATCTTCTCCTCCTAGTCTGCATTTGCTGGCGTGGGTATCAGTTGCCACCTTACAGAATCCAGTATAACTTATCATCATCCTTGTTGATTTTCATATTTTCTCATTTATACTCCATGGGACTACATGTGTGTTGAAGCTGGGAATCTATGTGCAGTGACTGAAATATCCTGGCTATTTCTTTCTTCATATACACTGATTTCTGCATATGTCTGATGCTGGCCATATGGTAGGCTCTGTCCCAACATTAATGCATTTAATTCTAGTACTGGACCAGAGATTTCTCTTATATGTAGCTTATAGGTGAAGAAACTAAGATATGAGACTGTTAAATGACTATATTGTCCATTCAACTAGTAAATAGTGCAATCAGGAGACAGACATAATGAATCTGGCTTTTAATTCTCATGCCTCACTGTTAGTCAATCTGTGCATTCTTCCTTGACATGTTATAAAAATGAATAAAATAATTATTTCAGATTGCCCCATATTTTAATTTTAATGTAAATTTATAATAATGTGTACATATAATCATTGAATTATACACATGTGTGGGTCCCATGTGATACCATGACACATGAATATATTGTATTGAATCAAAGTCAATCTAAGCATCTCTACCTGCAGGAACATCCATCACTTCTTTAGCAAACACATCCAAATAAATTTCTTTCATTTTAAAAGTATACAGTACATTAATGTGACCTATAGCCATGCTACTTGTGGAAACACAAGATACTTTTCAAAGCACTGTTCACTATGTATTCCTGTCCACGAATTATGTGTAACATTGCATTGTATGGCTCCTCTTATACATGGCGACCTTGCTAAGGGGCTGCCTGACCAGAGAACACACATCACCATCCTGGGGCACACAGAATAGAAGCAGAAAAGGATTGATTTTTAACAAAAGCTTTAGACACCATGGAATCAAGTATACTACAAAAAAAAAATATTAGCTATTCGGAATGGTGGAAGGGTCGACTCCTGGTAGTTTTGAAGAAAAGATGTCTCCTTCCTTCTTTGGTGATCTTTTAAAGATCACTCATAAAACAAATACGTTAGCATGTGGATATAACAAATAATGGGATTATTACTGATTAAAAAGACAAAAATGGAAAGCAAAAGTAAATTTCTCTAGCTGTAGGCAACTTTAACCATCCTTTAACCACCCTTTTTCTTGTAAAAAAAACTAACAATACTAATCTACACGCCCTGACACACTCACACATCTACACTGTGAAAAATAGTACTACCTAATCAAGAGATTCATTGCATCTACTCACTGTTCTCATCCCATGTCTCCCAGCATTAGAGCTTGTGCTAAGCTCTTTGACAGGTAATGATGGCTGTGACATATTCTCTGGAAGCCAGTAAGGAAGACAGAGATAATAGACAATCTTGTGGATGTAGAAAATGAGTCATAATATCAATGGCAACAACACTCGGGTTACTGTAATTAGAACAGACTTATGGGGCATTGTGGTAAAGAGATAGTATACGTTTTATCACTAATTTTCATAGTAATTCAGGAAAGATCCTATTTAGGTTCCCATCTTGTAAAGGAAAAGACTAGGAGCTTAGCACAACATCTGCAATGCACCTCATCAAACAGAAGCAGATACGGACCCCAGATCTGTTGGACAGGAGGGTGTGTGTTCTGGAGATCTTATGAGAAGTCTGGGTCCTAGGCAATGAAGGAGGCTAGCTAGCTCATGCAGTGTGTCTCAAGCCTTGACAAAGACAGTGGCCAGTAAGAAGGTAGGAATGGTTGGAATGTATTATTATTGTTAACTTCTGTTTCATGGAAATGGCGTCCTTGAGACAGTGAACAAGGATTTCTTCTACCTTTCCCTGAATGACAAGAGACTCTGTTACAGTCGAGATGACTCTTAGATCCCTTTTGTCCTTCCCCCTAAAGCTTTCTTCTTTCCTTGCTATTGCTCTGTGATATTGATGGACCGCACTTCCATACCAGATCAAAAGCATATGGGATTTTGAACTTATTGACACTGTTCTGTTAAAAATTACATTTAGAAGCATGTTGAAAGGTCACCTCTCTGGTTACTTATTTCTTGACACTTTGCTAGCATGAACTGTCGCCTTGGTTCATTAGTCAAGGCTATTAACAGCCAGGGTTTGGCTTCCTGAGGTCACGTGGTACACCCTGGGCCCACACATATTTCTAAGGCTTGTTAGAGCCTTTATTCTTTAAGAATTTCCCATTAATCTCTGCTCAAGAAGTGCAATAATAGGTTAGTTAGTCATCAGACACGAATCAGAATAATTCCTACAAGTGCCTTTAATAGCATCTGTGCTTATGTTTTAAGGGGTATGACGATGAGGGAGCAAAGTGCTCCCCACTCCCATTGCAGAACCTCTCCACTCTTCCAAAGCATCTCATATCGGAAGAATTAAAATTAAGACACAGAGAATGTGCCTGATCAAAAGCAAAGGGGGGAAAAAAGGCTTTTTCTGTGGAAATGAGGCCTTTCTTCCACAATCCTCTCCCCTCCTGTCATACAGAGGCGTCTTCTTTGATCATTATCAAATTCTACACTTCCTCATTCCCTTCCAGTCCACAAGGTGAGAGGACCATGTAAATGGAGATGCAAACACATGGATTATAGAAAGCACCTGATATTAATAACAGCAATAAAAAAAATGTTTACCTAACTTGGAGCGTGTTCTTAGGTAGAATGTGTGTGTGTGTGTGTGTGTGTGTGTGTGTGTGTGTGTGTGTGTGTGCATGCCTAGACACATGCACTCTCTCATTTCACATAGAAGGGCAATATCAGAAGATCAGGAAATGCATTATGCGATTTTTGTATGCAATATCAGTCCACTTCTTGGCTGACACCCAAATCTATTGTGGCGAGAAAGTAATAGATGAACTAACTAGGGATTCAGACTTACTGGCTAGTGTCCAAGAAACATTAAAAAATTGAGCACTGAACATAACAAGTAGGATGGTACATGCAAATTTAGATGTCTTATTGAAAACAGCACACTTATTAATATATTAGACTTGTAGACGTGAGGGTGTTTTAATACCTACTCAGAAATTACTCATGGGTCGGCTTCACAGAAATGTCACTTGTGTAAGTGCGAGCTGACAGAAATGGTGCCAGGCGTGGATGGCTGTGGTTGGACTATGCTAAATAAAACTGGGCTGCCTAGCCTTAACAAAAATGTTAATTGGACACTTAAAATTTTTTTAAGAGATTAAATCTCTTATGAAGCATTTTAAACAAAATAAGTAAAATGTTTTAAAAAGAAAACAAATTAGGCAAAGTAGCTATTGGCATTCTCAAGACATCCTCTATTGAGTGTCTAATGATGAGTCGGGCTTTACTCTAAGGTAGTGGGAATACAGATTATGTAGCAAGCTTATAAATGCTCTTCCATGGGTATTATATTTTTTTACATTCATTAAAATATAATTTGTATATAGGAGAATTTTCTATTTTAGAGCATATAGTATGACAGGATTGAATAAATGCAAGAGCATACACAGACACCATCATACTCAAGACACAAGACCTTTCCATCCTGCCCCAAAGCCCTGCCTGGAGCCAATGCCATTCTCAGCTTCCAGACTCTCCCAAGCACTGATCACACATCTCTTCCAGTGCTGCTGACTTTATAAATGGAAGCAGGGAGAGCGGGATGGAGGAAGGCTGGGAGACCAGGAGGGAAAAAGGAAGGAGGGGAGAAAAAGAAGGAGAGAACCGTTTAATGGAATCACACAATGTGTGATCTTAGCTGATCCCTTGCAGATGCGTCCTTGTAGTTTAATGTATCACTAGTTCATACTCTTGACTCTCTGATGACTATTCTTTTGTGTATACATTAACTATGTGATAATATTCTTGTTTCAGTGGTGATGAATAAGAATACTAGAGATATTAATTCATATTAATTTATAATATATTAATAATATAAAGACATTTTGGGATTTTTTTTATTTTTGGGGGGCTGGCAAATATTCAGGAGTAGAATTCATAGCAAGCAAATTTTTGAATTTATAAGAAACTGCCAAAGCATTTTGATACAATGATGCCACTTTGCTTTTCCAGCAGGGTATATGGGATTTTGCATTGATACACACCCACTTTAGCACTTGGGACCATCAAGGGTTTTGGTTGTCTCTATCATGGCTTCTGCTTCGCTGAGGATCCTTGAATGTGCTCACCAGTCAGTGACCCATATCCATTCTTCTGTCCACTGAAAACAAGTCAAGTTTTTGTCTCATTGACTTGTCCTTTTAATCTGAGCAGTCCATACTCATTGTCTGTTAAATGGAGAGCACCTCTCTACAAATTGTGAAAGTAAATGAAATTGTATATGCAAAACCATGTGAGTAGTGCCGATTGCAGGTGTGAGGTGAGCAATGCAATCGTACTGATCTTACTGAAACGCACGTCCGACCTTGGGCGCTTATGATCCACTTAAAAGCTAACGTTCTTTCAGCTAATGTCTCAGGACATTCTAGTCGCCCTCTTACCTGATCCTCAAGTGACTTAAAATAAAGATCTAGCAACCACATGACAATAGATAATTCAATAATCTCCAGAGATTTCTTTATAATTTAAAGACAGAAATGTCATCTCTAGACCCCAGTGGGATGGTGGGAGGTGGATGAAGCCATGATGGATGATGGGTGGAGTCTGATCAGAAGAAGACAGTTGTTCCTAATTGTCTGACTTGCAATTCTAAGAGAGACCATGATTTTGAGATGCATGTTCTCACCAGGAGGACTAAGGGCTTCTCTGGGGTTCTAGAAGACAGCCTTAGGGAACCTAGGCAAAGGAACTGTATTTTTCTGAACCTTAAAAGAATATAATCAAGACAAAAAAAAGAGGGAAGAAAAAGAAGGAAGGAACCATTTAATGGAATCACTCGATATGTGATCTTGCCTGATCCATTCCAGATCCATTCCTGTAGTTTTATGCATCACTAGTTCATACTTTTGACTTGATTGTTTATTAAAGGCCAATAAACAGGTGAAGGGAAGGGAAGTGTTCTGCTCCACTAGTGACCAGGGAATGCAAATTACAACTAATGCCATACCGTTTTTTACAGCTCTCTGAAATGCAAACCTGAAATTTGCTAAAACGTGATTTCAACAATATATGAAAGTAGAAATTCCTACACTTCCTTGATGGAGGTTTTTGATTGTTAAATCCCATTTTGGAGAGAATTTGTGTAAAGCATCACAGTTGGAGAACCTTCCCCATTCAGTAAAGAGACATATTCAAGAGTGAGAAGCCTTGTGGAAATGCTTGTCCTCCTAGTTAATACATCTATTGCTTCTACTTCCTAATTAATCCTATGGCTTTTGGTTTTTCTAGTTGTTTCTTTCTCTATAATGAGCTACCACAGCCCTACCTGGTGTAAACTGGCTTTCTCTGTGTTATGTTGGGCGTATTTGAATCATGGAATGATCTTTAGCACCTGTGTAAATTCAGTGTCATGCACGAGACAGTCTGAACTCTTCAAGCAAAGCAGAAAGAGAGCCTGCGAGAAGTCTTTAAGGAGCAGTTTGGGAAATTTAGATAATTTCTTGCTGAAGTGCTTAATATCTGGTAATATGAGTACTTGAAATATCTTTGAAATGACAGTTGGGGAAGAAAAAATGCATTTTCTGAATTATAACCTCGATTCAGTAGAGCCCTCAAATAGAGAGTATGAGCCCTCTGCTTCCCGTTCAGCAAGAGGGAAATAATCACACCTTAAGTTCATATTAAGTAGTGTTTAAAAAAATCAACATACCTTCAGAAGCACGCCTGGCCCACTTCCATACAGAGTATTAGAGAATGCCTATTGCCATTTAACATTCATCTTAAGACCTGGAAATCACCTTAGCAATTAAAAATATTTAGTTTGACTCCATGTGTTGATTAAGAAGAATGAAAAAAATTAAATAATGCGATCTGATATAATATATCTTGCATTCAGGGAAGTCCAATATAGGCTATCAAGAGCAGATATCAGTTGATAGATCTCCATTTATCATAATTTCAAAAATATAGATAATAGACATCAGTAGCAAGGCCGTCAGAACCCGTATATTATTAGAAGCAAAATGTTAAGGAATGGTATTGCCAAGATGGAAAAAGTTATGTATGTTCTTCGATTCAACACTGAGAAGCAGACTAGTGTGTCTTTTAAAGGTGCTCACTGCCAATAACACCGCAAAACAGAGCGCCATCAGGAAATAACAATTCATACAATGGAAAGGAGTAAACTATTAACCACTCTAATTACTTAAACATAGTGTACATGCTTGGTATGTATATAGAAGATGATCTATTAATAAAATGAAGGTCATGATATAAATGCGAATGCAGTTTCTGTCCAATGCTTGAGATTATGCCAATTTATGGATCCCTGGGGACAGGAATTTGAGGGGAGGTGAAAACAGTGGTTCACTTTTGTGGGTGATTTGGGCTCATGAATAAAGTTATATTTCTTTTATTTTTGATACTATTATTTTTTTAATCTGTGCTATTTTAACAGACATTAAGTCCACCATTCGTTAATCGAGGATAACGATGTAAATAATGTCTCAATATCTCTCTACTGTACCTTTTCTGATGCTACTTAGTGCAAAAGAGAATTTCTTGTCAAAGCAGGAAACCTCTTTCTTTCTGCTAGCCTCCAGCAGGTGTGATCACTGACACAAGATCTATCTCTGCCCGACCTTACTCCCTCTGTTTCAGCTAAGCTTTCCGAGTTTGGATAATCGGAGCAACTTCAAAACCTAGATAAACAAAAATCTAAAAGACGGTCTTCTGAGCAGGAAGAGTTTTCGTAATCTCCCGTGGCTCTAATTGTTACATGCAAATTGTTCAATAAATAACGTTGGCCATAAAAAGAAAAGATATTAATTAAGGGAAGGATTTAGGCTGACTCAGTCTCGTACATGAGACAAAAGGTTAAGTAAATGCCAAGACCGCTGTGCCTCTTCAAACAATGAATATTAGTTTTAGAATCATTAATGTCTGCTTAGAAAACAGAGTCATACTGCAGGCTTGTACGCCAAAATAGCCAAGGCCAAAGCTCCTTTTCAATCCAAAGTGAAGTCATTGTCCAATCAAGGGGTAAATGTGTGTAGTCAGGAGTGTTAGAGAGCAGGGACTGCCCCATTCACATGCAGACCATGCTTTTCCTTGAGTGTAGTAACGTGCACAGCTAATATCTTTCAGCATTGCACAATCAACCTGGGTGAAGAAAGGCGGGGACACCTGACGGCAAGCAGCCACTGTCATCTCGGATGCAGTAAGAGCAGAACCCCAAGAGTAGGTTAGGGAGTGGCCATGGGGATGGGAGAGAGCTGTGCCTATGGATGGGAAGTGTCTGCCAAGCACATGACTCTGTGGACTCTGCTGTCTCTGATTCGTTGAGCCAATGTCACTCTCTGTACCAATCCTGGGAACTTTGCCAGCTGAATACCATTTCAGGAGAGTCGTTCATCACTGCTTTTCTGCCTCCTTGTCAGAGAACTGCCTCGTCGAAATGGAGAGGGGCCAGTAGTAGAGGGTTAGTGGCGCTCATACTTGTGTGAAGTCTATAAATCTAACTTTTACAGGCTCTACGCTAACAACTATGTGTAATCCCAAGGCCTCCCCCACACCAAAACAAAAACGATTAACAGGAAAGTTTCTCCATCCCAGATATTAAGAGTTTTCATTTACATAACAGCATAAATGAGCTATACATTCAAATTTGAACATTTACATAAATAATTTTGATAACCTTTATAACTCATATTAATCTGTGTAGAAAATATATTTCATATATTATTTTTAAACATCCTTAAGTCTTTGCCATGAAAAAATAAGTGTGTTATTAAAAACTACAGGGAGGTTAGGAAAATGACTAGGTCAGTAAAGTACTTGCTGCACAAAACATGAGCACCCGAGCTCTGATCTTTACCCACAGCAAAGCTATGCTGGCCACAGCAGTCTGTAAGTCCAGTGCAAAGGCAGATCCCTGGGACCCATCCATCAGCCTCTCTTCCACCAGTCAGTGAACTGCAGGTCAGTAAGAGATCCTGTCTCAAACACAAGGTACTCAGTGGGGAAGTACCCAATGCACACAGCACGTACAGATGTACGCTCACACAGAAACATGTACACACAGCTCACACTAACAGAGGCACACATACACTCACATATACATATTCACACATACACACACATACATCCATACACACATACACCCACACACTTTCACACACCTACACTCACACATGCTCATGCACACACACACACACTCACACATGCACATATATACCCACATACTTACACACATATATACACACACTCACATATGCACACACATACACTCACACACATAGTCATACATGCGAGTACACACACACACACACACACACGATAACCATTAGAATTCAGCAAATATTTCTTGCCTCAACTCTTATTTCACTGACTAAATGCTTGTGTTCATTTAAGACAAGTTAATGCATTGGATCTAATAATTTGACCTATGGTGTTGACTTCTGAAATATAAAAAATATAAAATAAATGAAGACCTTTAGTTGCAGCTTGAATATGTTCCAGTGAAGCTGAACTTTTTCCTTCCTTTATTTTAATTTGAAGGACTCCTAAGGTGGGCTACATATAAAGAATGATTGAGGAGAGATAAAGTAGGTACAGTTTAGGTGTCAGTTCCTCGTCGACCCTTGGGAGATCTCATTAGGTTCTGTCCCAGTTTCCTACTTTGAAAATTAAATGACTCAACCTGCCTCCCTCCATCCCAGTGACAATAATCTGACGATGCAGGAGTATTTTGAGATTTTAAAAATGTGAAAAGAAACAAGTCAACAAGAAAAGGAGTCAATTGATGGAAATAAAATAACTTATCATGTGATGATGTCAATGTTTTTGAAATATGGTGAATTTTCAACACATTTTAATTTTTGTCTATAAAATATATTGTCACTAATTGGATAGACACCATTTCTTTTCCTTCCTAAAAGGCCCTTATCGAATTTTCAGCTCAATTGCCATGATTTCAACTACTAAATGTTTACGTAGGTATGTGTGCTATTTAAATAATGTACATTTATTATAATTGTATATTGTGTATACATACATAAATACTACAGATATATAAAGCATGTATATTTCAGATGTGTTTCATTTGCATATGCATGATTCTCAGTATATGTCTATGCTTGTGTGTATAAATATCTGCATGTGAACTCCAAACACATATGGATACAGAATGATGTCCCACTTGTACATGTGTTCATATGTACATGTGTGTACACATTTCAGACAATATAAAACTGAAGAAAATAATTTTCCTCTGGAAAAATCTTCTGAGATAGCTGTCAGGCTATGAAACTGCACTATAGAGGACTGCTTCAAAATGATCTCTTTTGGTTAAAAACTTTTAGAGTGAATCTAATACAAGTTGTTTTTATAATGACTTACTTCATATGAAGAAAACCTCAACAAAGATGTAGCTAGAAGCAGAGAGGCAACCATGAATCATGAGAAGGTTGGATCTGACCAAAGGTCATGAGACCTTTTAAAGGGACAAAGGGGTAAAATGGGAAGTCTCCCTTTTGTCTCCCTCTGTGCTTGAAGAGGATGGGAACCTCAAAATAAACCAGAAAAATATGTTAGGATAAGTGGGGGAAGTGCATTATGGGAAACACTAGGCAGACTTAGAGAGGAGAGGACTAATGAGGGTTTCATGTGTATGCAGTGAAATAAAAGCAGAAAGCTTAGAAAATGATAGATGCAGAGGCAGAAAGGAACAAACAAACACAATCCCAGCAGGACCCTGTCCCAGAGACGCATGGAATAAAGGACAAAGATACAGAAGGGATTGGAACATTGCCAAAGGAAAAGAATAGGAAGCAGGGGTGGGAGAGGGTAACAGAGAAAGCAAGGAGCAAAAGGCATGAGGTAAAGGTGACAGAGGGGATGCACACTAACTGAGACAGCAAGGAGAGTGTGACCAGAAAGCATGATAATATGAGAAAAGAAAAAAAAAGGAAACGAAAAAATGTAAAACAAAAAATTATACTAGACGAGAAAAGAGAAGAAGTGAGAGAAACAAGAAATTCTACGTTCAAGGCATGTGCAGAAATCATTGTATAAATGTTCCCCTTCCTGGGGCTCGAGAGTTGGCTGTTGAGTTAAGAGCACATACTGCTCTTGCAGAGGACCTGAGTTCAGTTCCCAGCACTACCTCCAGCTGGCACACAACTGCCTATAACTCCATCTCCAGGGGATCTGAACGTCTCTGCCCTCCGTGGACACTCGCACTCATGGGTAAGGTGTAAGTACACACACACACACACACACACACACACACACACACACACAAATCTGCAGTGGAGTAGAGGCAAGGGAAACAAAGAATGGAAGTCTTCATCCTTCTTCTTGTGTCTTGATCACAAAGGCACCAGCCTGAGATGTAAGCACTGCCTACTGAGCACAGTAAGGACGACGCACTTCAGTGCTTGGCAGGGTTATTAATTCTACAAGCATGGATTAGAATGAAAAGGGAGGCTTGACAAGAGACAGCAATCATTTCTTGTTGCTGTTGTTGTTTTTGTTGTTGTTGCTATTATTATTATTATTATTATTATTATTATGAGGCTGTAATGTCTCTTCCTCCTCCTTCTATTTCTCTAGTTACTCTAGGGAAGTCCTCTCCAGAGCAATGCTGAGAAGGGAATTGAGCGGGAGAATGTGGCAGAGCTGACCTTATGATGTAAATCTTCCACCTTGACCCCTAGTGCTCATGCCCTGTTCTTCTTCACAGAGTCCTGACAATAGCTGTCACTATATGAGTGAATCCTTTCTTTGTGTGTCCTGTATTTAGAGTCACCATCAATGTGTACCATTTTTTCTAATGGTAGACATTCTATTAGTTTTCTGTCCCCAATCTTTTCATCCCCAAATTATCCACCCTTCCTTCTAGGTCTAACCCAAACAACACCTCTAACTAAGTGAAATTAATTGGCTGTTACAGTTAAAATTTCTGGTAAGTTGTCAAGAATGGCTTACTGGACCTTCATTTCATTTTTCTACTCTTTGAAGAAAGTAAAAAATTATACCCCAGTTTCCTTTGTAGTTAAAGAGTGTTGTAAATTCAGTCACATCCGTGTCTATAAGGTTAGAAGAAGAAACCAGAAGGAGACATTTTCTTGTCTCTCTGCCTGTTTCCCTGGGAGTCAAGGCAGTAAAGTCCCTAGGTTTTTCTGGGATATAATTTTTGTGGTTTCTGTAATGCACTAGCAGCTGCTCGATGATTATATAAGCACCAGGTCCTTCTGTCCAGTCCCTTTTGGTGTCCTGGAAGCACAAGTGGGTGGCTCTGGGAAAACCCAAAGGTCACTATTAGCAATTCAGCCCAGAGCCCAGACTTCTATTCTTCCCTTAATACCTAAGTGACTGACTCAGGCCCGGTTCAGAGTGTTTCTTCCTCCTGGCTGAAACCCAAGTGATATTCATTTTGCCATCATCATTTTTTATCCTTTTATGCAGTAAGTTTCTCGTTACCCCAAACATGCAATGGTGGTCAGCGGGTAGGGAGGCCCAGATTCCACGACTATACTCAGTTTTCACCCTAGGACCCCCAGAGGCAAGAAACGACCCACACTAGTCTGCTGGACAGTTTGTTCTCCATTCCTCAGCCAGCAATTTGAAAGCAGAAAATGTTTCTAAAATCTCTTCCTTTCCCAATATGTTCCCATTACCATGATTTACCATGGTAAGGATGGGGCAGGTGATGCTCCAGGACGCTTGTTCTCAGCCTTCTCTGATAGCTTCAGATTTCCTGACCACAGGCACCTAGGATTTTATGTATAATTTTGCTAGGCCTGAATTATCAATGTTGATGAAGAACATCTATAGATGAACAAAAAGTCAGAGTTGAATTTTTCCTACAAAGTGAGTATAAAAGAATTAAAACAAAACCAAGATTATTTTATTCCTGTTGGCCACTGCTGCAAGTCTCACAGTAATTTCTATAATTGTTATTTTTTTATTTGTAGTTAAAACACAAACCAGAACTAATAAGAGAGCTCACGCATGAGTATTGTGAGCTATTCTCCCTCTACCTTGGGAATCTCATGATGTTTTCATTATTTTATGATGTGGTTATTATCCTCTTTAAGCTTCAACTCACAAATATTGAATTTATTTTTAACATAATTTGTAAATTATCCTGGTCTCAACAATCATCAATTAGGAAAGAAAACAGTACTTTTGTTATTATTTTCTTTCTACTATATTATAAAATCTCTAGTTGATTCTAAGTCCTTACTGAAGAAATTTAAAGAAAAAGAAAAAGTGATAAACAGTGAAAGTGTACATGGTCTGTCTATGCTGCCACTGGAGACCATATTGAGGGCCATGGTCCATGCTCCCATAGAAAGCCTTGTTGATGTTGATGTCCTATACTGCTGTTAATGGCCATGATGGTCTCTATGTTCTGTGCTCCTATAGAAGGCCATGTGCATGTCCGTGTTCCATGCTGTTGCTACAAACCATGTGTAAGTCCATGGTCCATGCTTCTGCTGACTGAGCATGGCAAGGAGGCTTTCCTTGCAGTGGCATTGATAACCACAGACTCCTAGTTAAGAATGAAAGACATAGCAGGCCTCTGTAGTAGCTTCCCCCAACCATACTGCCCCAAAAGAAACAGCCTACACAGGAAGCCACTGAAGAGAATTGTAAAAATTGTGATGTTGATCCTAAAGTGTAACTCTTCCCACTTGACGGTTTCTGGTGGAGATACGGGTAGGGAAGGACTCAGTGTTCTTTAAGTGGATGGCCGCTAGGACTTTGACCATGCTCCAGTAAAAATATGGGCAGCATAAGTTAGATGCTTTGTTTTCTTTGAGGAAGGTCACGAGAATGGGGAACATGGGCCTAGGAAGACTGATAAATTAATGTGATGGGGATACATTATGTAAACCTCCCAAGTAACCAACAAAAATATTGTGTTGGAAAAATAAAGTAGTGAGAGTGAAGAACAATCACCACATTGCTGATTCATTGCTGAAAATAAGTACTAGACGTGTTGCTACCCTCGTATCTCAATGGCTGCTCAGCCGTCACTGGAGAAGCTTTCTCCTGAAGCAGGGGGAACAAACAATGCTGTCCACTGCCAAACATTACACAGAGAGTGAGAGAGCTTCAAACCTGTAGCTCTAAATGGGAGGTCCCCATCGAATCCCCCCTGCGTTGCAGAACAGGAGGCAGAGAAAGTGTAAGAGCCATGTGGGATGGGGGACGCCAGGAGAACAAGGCCCTCTAAGTTAACTGAGCAAAGTTCATATGGACTCACAGAGCCTGAGGACAACGTGGGGCTGCATCAGGTCCGGAGCGCAGATGTTATGGCCGCAGTTTAGTGGTTTTATGGGATTTCTGAGCATGCAAATAAGCAGGCTTCTGTTTCGTCTGCCTTCTCCTGGGTTCCTTTCCTTCTGTCTGTCTTGTCCAATTCAGTGTGTTAGTCTTTCTTATCTTGTTATACTTTATTTTATTATACCTTGCTTTCTTATTATCCTTTAGAAGCTTGTTTGTTTTCTAACAAGAGACAGGAAGGGTATGGATCCAGATGGGAAGTGAGGAGGAACCTGGATGAGGAGAGGGGGGAGAAACTGTAAGCCAGATCTACTTTTAATTAATAAAAAAAAGTGAACAAAAATAAAAAGCATCACTAATCTAACAAAAAGAGGAATGAAGGAAGGAGAGAAGGAAGGAGGGGAGAAGGAAGACAGGAAGGAAGGAAGGTAGGAAGGGAGGAAGAGAGGGATTGGTATTTTGTCTTTTACTCTTGTTGCTGAGACAAAGTAGAGTCTTAGTCCTCAAGAGTTTATGGTTACTTGGCAGATGAAGGCACACTAATAAAAACTGCCCTGATTAATGTGTGATGATTGTGCCTTCCAGAGCGCTGGGACAGAGCCAGTCATACCAAACAGCACCTGACTGAGTGTTCAGTGAGAAGATCTTTCTCCAACTGTGTGGTGGCGGTGGTAATGGAGGACAAGTCGATGTCATTACATTCCTTTTAGAGCGTAAAAAAAATTCAATGAAAGAAAATAGTAAAAGGAAGTAGGCTTTCTCCAGCCATCAGGCAAGGCTGAGATTAGAACTGTTGAAAAGACACAGTGATTCAGCCCAGTGAAACAGATGTGCTGTTCCAGCATCCCATGGCTAAAAGGCCATTCTTCCATAGCCAGAAAAGAAACTTCATTTACTCTATATTCAAATATGTTAGAGAATCCAGTTTGAGTTCACTGAAACTATGTCCATCACTTCATGTCTGAGCTGTAAGGGACAACTGGAAAACCGTAATTGAAGTAACACTTGCTGTGTGGTTGGCATTGCGTTACTGAGTGCTCTCTCTCTCTCTCTCTCTCTCTCTCTCTCTCTCTCTCGATGCTTCTATCTGTACTCAGATGGATACTGTCTTTCTGCTATGCAAACAAAGAAAAACCAAGGGTTAGACCCATTTTATACCTCACTCCTGTTTGGTTTGAGCCAAGGGTTACACATTCTTTCTGAATGACATGACATCACATGTCCACATCCTTCATTCCACTACTCCTGTCCTCAAACCCTGACAAGTTCTAGACTCGACCTCTGAGTCTCCTTGATCACCAACCCAGAAAAGCCAGTTGCCCATTCTTCCCCAAGGTAAGCTGGAGTTCCCATGTTTTCAGTTTTGGAGGGGTAACCATGTTTTGCAAGACTATTTTCCCTACATTTGGTTCTAGATAACACTTTCAACCAAGTTCCACACCAACTCTTGAAAAATCTTTCTTGATCACTAAAATGAATCAAATCAAGTTTCCATTATAGTCTGTTCTCTCAAAGGCCGTATAAGCCATGCTCCAAATTTTGCCCTCTCTGAAATGGCAAGTCTGGGTCAGTTCTTGCCAAATGTCTATGATAAGCTCTATATACCAAAAATTATGAGAAATTATTTTAGTTGTGTCACATTAATAAAGTCTCAAAGCAACCTCAAGTGCTCAAGGGCTAGTGTCCTTTTTTAGTGAGAAAACTGACCTGCGGAGACGATAAAGCTGAAGAAGCTTAGCCCATGCAGCTGTGATCTGTCAGTGTGGACAACGGTTTACCAGTCGCATAGGAGATCCATGCCCTTTCCACTGTGATATCCTGTAATTCCTTGACAAAAAAGAGTGTGTCTTTTGACTCACTCTATTGATTCCACCAGTGCCAACATGGTGTGAATCCTCAATGTATAGGTTTATTAATAGATTTGTTGCAACTTATGTTTTATAATAACAAAGTTCTGCCAACTACAGAACCCAAGTACATTTAAATTCTTCGGAAAAAATAAACATTCTCAGACATGTAGGAAAATAGATTTGTCCGTGAGTGGAGAGAGAGGAGGAGGTCTCAGAGATGACATGTGATCAAGGATGCTTCAGTATGCATGGTCACCTTTTCTCTCCTCACCCCTGAGTTAGGGGTTAGGGGCTGACCACAGACTATATTTATACTCAAAGAAGAGAGCCACACCAAGCCTGGAGACTCACATGGGTCTGCTCTTTGGGATTCAGTCCTCCACCAAAGCCTTCCGTCACTCTGCTCCAATATAATTAGCTGTTCCCAAGTGGCCCCTGGTGCCAAGCGGTGACCTGGTAGGCAACTGCTGTGCCAGAGGGAAGGAAAGGCAGATTCTGCTTCACACGGGCTTCTGTAGAGGTAGAAAAGTCTTCATTATAGGTTAGGAACAGGGGAATCGAGTGTCTGAGATTCCTCAGAACACTGAAGACAGTTATGGCTTGCTGTAAAGTTCAAGAAGTTCATATCTGCACAGCCAGTGATTAAGGGAAATTTTCATAAACCTCAGAGGGTCTGTGAAGATTCTGGCTACTAAGAATGTCAGTCTCCGTGATGAAAGATAACTGAAGTCAGGTTAAAGAATAATGTTTGCATCTTAACTGTGTGGGTTCAAGAAGCTGTACCCCACCAGAGTTAGCTAATATTATGCAAGCTTTGAAAAAGAGAGATGTTTTTGTGACTAGGATAACCTAGCAAGAATAAAAAGTCTGATTTGATGAAAAGCCTCTGGTAAAATTAGAACCTGCTTCTGTGCTTGTTCAAGGAAAATGGAAAGTAATGAAAGAGAAAAGAGTAGCAAAGGAATCTTGCAAAAACCCTGACGAGATGGCAATCTAGAATTCAATGGGGTTGATTTTGTCTTTCTCTGTGATTTCATCAGCTTTTTTCTCTTTCCTCCTACGTCTTTTTCTTTCTGTCTCTCTCAAATAAAGATGCTGCCTTCTTTCTCAGTAAATTTATGAGAGTCATTTTAGATGCTGTGCTTATAAGCATTCAAAGAAGAGACTCTGGCTTTGAACAATGGGGTTGCATCTGTGACCTGTCACCAAACAGGTATGTGGGGCACCTAATTCAAAAGGCAGGCTAAGCTATGGAGAAGGATAGCTCTGACTTTAGAGAGATTTCAAGAATCTAGACAGACAGATGGCATTGTCCTGGGATACCATGATTTTTTAACTATTTATTAAATCAAGAATCAGGGCTAAAACTCAGAAGGGGGATGATAGACACTGGCAAGTTTAAGGTAGAACAGAAAGGGGCTGCCAACCAGAGAAAACTGCTCAGATATACAAAGGACATAGGTGCTATCAAGGTCAACTAAGAGATAATGAATTTGAACTAGTACACCCATCCCCTTGTTCACTAACTCTAAGGTGTGCCCTGCCCTGTGATCTTCAGGCTTTGGAGCATAAGTGCAGGCGAAATGAGCTGAGGACCAAACAAGACTGTAAAGTCAGAACCGAGTACACAAGCATCAGAATCAAGATACTGTGACCTGTTGAGGTACGAAACATAGACACTTAGAAGATAATGTTAGATTACCACTGAACCACCCAGGCTTCACTACACTACAATCTGCCTACCTCCGAGGGTTCATATCTGATCCCTATGTAAGTCTGGAATAAGCCAGGGATTCAAGAATTATGCTCACAAGTCAACAGCTTTCTAGGTCTCTGAGGACCATTTTTCTTTCTGCTCGGGCATTTAAACCTTGGGAAAGGTGTAGACTATTGAAACTTCCCCCATGGTACTGGTATGAGCTTGTGATAACTATAGGTCAGAAACATTGAACACAACACTTAGCCTTTAGTAGAGTGAAATTTCCATTTTGTAGGTGCTAATCGAATGGCCTAGAATCAATCATAGCCCCTTGGAGTCTTGATTTCTGTGCATGTGAAAAGGGCATCACATCCCTAGGCACTAGATTCCCTGTGCTAGTCCCTCATTCGTGCTCTCAGAGCCATTTCCTGCATGTTCCGTATCTTGTTCAACATTGCAGGGTCTCAGCCAGTTAACTGCTGACTCTGCTGTCTACCAGAGGAAGTGCTGGTGTAAAAGTGGGAGACACGGGGTGAAATTTCTGCTCTAGTGCATTAGTCACTTTTCTGCTGCCGTGGTGAAATACCATGACCAAAGTGACTTATGAAAGGGTTTATTTTTGGCTTACAACTCCAGAGGAATGAGGGAACATTATGGTAGGAGGGTATGGCAGCAGGCAAGTATGGTGGCCAGGGGTAGAAGTCACATCGTACCACAAGCCTAGATTCTGGGAGACATATGCAGTTCTAACTACCACACTCACAGCAGTTTCCTTGGGTGCTGTTCTTAGAACTGACTGGACTTTCTCTTGTTCTGGTTCTCCCTGGGCTCTTGGAATCTACCCTATTACTTTTCCTGGTGCCATGATGGTGTCTCATCACTGCCTGTTCATTTACCCAACTCTTGCCTTGCCAAGGTTAAGATTCCCTGTCCTCGGTGCTCTGATTCCTCAGATCCTCCCTGTGAAGACTGAGAAGGTTACCCTTCCCTGCTTGGTTCCAAACCAACCTTAGAATTGTCATAGAGAAAAGTGATTCTTACATCAGATAGAACCCCAGACACATGCGAATTTGGCAAATGTATATGGATAGAAAAGCAATAGCAGCCTTTCCTTAGATGCCCCAGTCCCAGCCCAGTTTATTGTTCACATACTCTGCTCTGCATGGTGTGTGTGTGTGTGTGTGTGTGTGTGTGTGTGTGTGTGTGTGAATATATATTAAATAATGTTTTGAAAGTAATATTTATCTTTCTGATGTGCACAAATCTGCTGGGACAAGCTGGTCCTGACTAATGCTTATGAATGAACGAAAGCCTGATGTGCCCTGTGTATATGGAGGGTGGTTTGCAGAGCACCCTGCATCCAGGTCCCAGGGAGAGCATTCTATCCTTGTACCCTCTGGTGCTTCTTTCCACATCTCTGAGCCCATGGCAGCTATGACAGTTTCCAGCTAGGGTTTCTTGGCCATAGTGCAAGCACCAAGCATCTATACGTTCACCTAGAGAGTTAAGAGCATTGTACTACCTACCCTGTTACTGTATGTGTGACTTTGTGTCCCCTTTAACTAGATGCACGGTTGACATACTCCTTGCTGTTAGTGCTCATAGCCTCTCAACTATGCTTCACCCTCAGGATAGACATCCTTTTCTTCCTTCCCTTCCTCTCTTTCCTTTTCTTCTTCCTCTTAATATTTTTTTTTCAAATGGAGTACTCCACTGTCATCCAGGCTAGCTAGAACTGCAACGATCCACCTGCCTCTGCTACCCAATTATTACAATTATAAGCATCCACGGCTATACCCACTTATAGTACTCATCTTGAGAGAAGATCTGGCCTACTGCTGTAAATCTACTTTGTGAAACCATTAGCATGATGTCCAGCCTTATTAGAGCATAGTGTCCCCATGTAAGAGCTCTTGTCAGCAGAAGTGGGCACATGCATTTAAGAGTGATGGGCAGCATGAGACAAACACTTCAACCATCCATACTTCCGGGCTAACCGGAACGATATAAGCAGCAGAGGGAGGACGAGGTTTGAGTCCACACAGGACACCCAGAGCCTCTGGAGTATTCAAGGTACCCAAGTTACCCTTGTCCTGCTTCTGATGCCGGTCAAAACCCCGAGGCTTGCAAGATTTTAGCTTCCATGGAAACTATAGTTAGACTAAAGCGTACCTGTTACAGTTCATTTGAAAATGAAAAGGGATGACAATTTTTCTTTTGTCCTCTTTACCTGACTTAATGAAGGCCTCTGGCCTGGCCACGTTTGACCAGTTTTATACGGTGAGGCCTGAACGTCAGTGATAGCAACTGTCATTGCTGCCACAGTGTAGAGAGTCGGTGGCACACTTAAATTTGACAGTAAAATCAAATCTGAAGCTAAGTGGGAACTGCCAAGCCAGAGCACTTTAATAGCTCTCACCCCTTAAGATACTGTTTCTGATTCTCCAGTAAGGGGGTTCGTAGGAAAGTGAAGACTTCACGCTTTTAGTAGTTAACTTTTCTAAATCTTTTATATTTTTCCTTTATGTTATTTTTCTTATGTATAGTCCTGATCGTCAAAGCTTGGTTAAAACATATGTAATATATATGCTTATAATACATACATATATATATATGTATGTATATATATATTCCCCCCTTGGTAAGTACAGTCAGTTATTTGTGAACCCAATACCTAGCATCCTTCCACTCCATCCTCTGACTCCCTCCTTCTCCAGTGGGAAAATAGTAAGCACTTGTACTAAAGTCAGTGGCCCAAACTTGGATATTCCTGTTGGCCTTCCCTGAAAAGATTTCAAAAATCTTACATCATACCTAACAGAAACCAAAGCCAGAGAGCTGGTGGGTGTTCAACCCAGGGTTCTGTGTTTGCCCAGATGAACGAAACCTGAGAGCATCTGCAGACTCATCAGGCAGAGTGTGCAGGAATGGGCCAGAGCAGGTGTGAGGGGGAGGAACTGTTTCCTTTCTCGGTTCAGCCCTGTTTTCTTATTTGATGATCTGTGGCATAACTTCCTACAGTCTTCTCTCCCCAACATACCATTCCTTTTCCTATTTCCTCTTCTCCCTTCTTCCTTTCTCTTAGGGTTGGTTGCTTCTGTTTGTGACATCTGTGATAATCACGGTGGTATTGTTGCTTTGGCAATTTTGGGAGTCAGAAGTGGGCTATAATTGAAGAGTTCATTACCAGGATCACTTGGTTCCCTGATTACAGGGGCAAGGTGAAATATTTATCCTCACCGAAAAGCTCCCGCACAACCATTTTCGAAGTTACCCACTTTCCACTCCTTTTTCATTCGAACCCCGATGAGCTTGTCAGCAAAATTAAAGGTATGTCACTCACATCCTGCCTGCATTGCAAAGACTATAAACCTGCCAACCTCTTTGATGAAATAAAAGGGTTTTATTTATGATTCATGTAGGAATATGAGGTTATTTTTATTCCGTCAGTACACTAATAATCAGACGAGGGCTCGGGAAATGAGGAGCCCACTGACAGGGAAGGCTCTGATAAAGGGGAACCCTCTGGGGTGTTTGCCCCTCTTTGTAATCTCTTTTCCTAGTGTGAGGTTATGAGTGTGGCAGAGAGTGAGCCAGCTCTAAGGCTTGGCTGCAGGAACAAAGACCGTTGCAATCTGGCAGCACTTGGGATGCCTTCCGACGAAGGGGGCTGGGGAGCAGTCCTTCCTTCTACAGGAAAAAAAAAAAAAGTTTTCGCTCCGGCCTCAGGTTAGCAATTTGGAGTCTCCCAGCTTCCTGTGATGTCTTCAGTTCAAAGATACCCTATCCTCCAGCCTGCGCTCCTACTGGGCATTCCAGCCAAAGTTAAATAAAATAATAATAATGTAAAAAGGTAAGTAAAAGAAAAGAAAAGAAAGAAAAGCCAATTGGCCAGGTTCCTTCCACAAGCATTAACCATTTGTTCCTCTCGCCCAGTGTCCTTGGTTAAGGTGATTTGACTAAAGGCAAACAAATGTGGCTGAGTACATTTCAAAGAACAACCTTGCCTTGTTATTTCAAATGCTCCCATAATTTGGGGGCTCCTTTCATCTTCCTTCCTGCTCTAGGAAGTACTTGGAAGTTATTTTAATTCAAGTTGGGGGTAAATTCTCATTCTTACCCATTACTCCCATTGAGATGACCTCAAGCGATTCTGAATACAAAGTCATCGCAGCGTGAACTGGGCAGCAGTAAGGCCTGTGATTTGTTCAGCGGTGACATCTTGGCAGAGAATCACAAAGCCAGACAATCTACTGAGGATGAAGGGCAGGGGAGTTCACTGGAGGAAGGAAAAATAATACTAATCCTTTATCCAGGAAGCACAGAGTAAAAGGAGGTGCTTTTTTTCTCTCTCCCAAAGTAAGGAAGTGAGAAGTGCCTTCCTTACAGCTCCACCAGTCCAGAAGGCCCGGTGGGGGAGGGGCCCTGGTGATAGAGGCCTTGCCACAGCCCAGTGACTGACTGGGAAGTGCTCACTCGCACTTTCACTTGCTGTCTCTACCTGGAGACAGGGCTGGCTGGAGAAGCAGATGTCCCTTCTGGTCCTTTAGAATTCAACCTTCAGTCCCCAGATCCTGCCTTTTCCACCCTACACAACTGTCTCCCCTCCCCCCCCTCCCCTCTCCTTCTCTCCTCTCCCTCTCCTCTCTCTCTCCCTCTCCTTCTCTCCCTCCCTCCCCCCTCCCCTCCCCCTCCCCTCCCCTCCCCTCCCTCTCTCCCCTCTCCCCTCTCTCTCTCTCTCCCTCTGCCTGTGTGTGTTAAAGATTATTTTGCACCATGGACTGAAGCCTGCTTTCAGTTGCATCAGAAGATTCTTGCAGGTTAATCTAATCCCTGCAGAAGGGAAAACCCCAGCTGCACCCTAAAGAAGGGGCTAGGGCACCTTATCCTGAGAGGCACAAACATTGGCTTCACCTAGGAAAGGTCTGCTCAAGCATACAGTCCAATTTCCCCTTTCGCCCTTTAGTACTGAAAAATACGAGAATAAAATATCTGCCTCTTTAGCCAATCAAAATCATCCCTTTGGGAATTCTCTCTCCCTCGAACCTCACCCACCCCTATTTTCAGTCCATAATCTGGCCACTGGTTTGAGAGAAGTGATGTTTGGAAGTGCCCTTGACTGGAAGCCTGCATTTTAGCTCCTGTGAACAGCCACACTTAGCAGTGTTAGCTAAGCTTGCTAATAACAATAACGTAAAAAGGTAAGTAAAAGAAAAGAAAGAAAGAAAAGCCAATTGGCCAGGTTAGCAAGCAGCCTCCTCTCTGGAGGCCCCAGTATCATCTGTCTAGAATAAAACCTTGTAGCCCTTTGCTTGGCTGTTGAAGCTACAGATGAGACCTACATTGTGAGTGTTTGAGAATGAACAAAGCTCGATGCTAGGTAAGCCCCATTTGAATGTGAAATTCTACGTTCGTAAACACTCTTCGTAGCAACATGTGCCAAACAGAGAGCACAGTTCTAAAAAGGACTTTTTCATTTCTGCAAGGACCTGCTTTTCTCTTGCCACTTCATGAATGGGAAATTACCGAGGGTGGGGAAGTCAAACAACGTCACCATCCTGTGCTTAGTGCCACAGTAGATGTCCGGCAACAAAGTGCACGGCCAAGATGGCACTGTCAGTCAAAGCAAGAGAGGTAAGGCACAGCCATGTTCCAGAACGATCAAGATAGGCATGTGTCTTTTTAAAGTTCTTATGACATGCGTTTCCTTAGTCATGTGTTTAGTGTATGTGCCTATGAATGGTGTGCGAGTGTGGAGTGTGGGACAGTGTGTGGAGAGGAGTAAGCTCTCTCCTTGTAGCACATGAGACCATTGGATGAAACTCAGGTTGTTAAACTCAGGGAGGGCCACCTTTATGTGGTGGGCTTTTTCACTGAGTCACAGGGACCTATAATGAACTTACACAGCAAAGAAGAGCCCTTCTGTTAGTAGCTAAGAACTAAACAAACAAACAAACAATAAACTCCAAATGTTTCTTTTACGGAGGCTGGAGCGATGGATCGGTTGTTGAGAGTTCTGGTGCTTTAACGCAGGGCCCAAAGTCAGTTCCCAGCACCCACATTTGTTGCATCACAACCACCTGCGTCTCCAGCTACAGGTCGATCCCAGAGTATGGCCTCTGGGGCAGCTACCCTCACACACATATACATATCCACTGCACACAATCCACATAATTACAAGATAATAAGATTAGATCTTTGAAAAAATTGGGGGGGGGGATTATTTGCTAAAGTAAGCATATGACCAGTTCCAAATAATGGTCTTCGCGTGCCCTCCTGCCCGGGCAAAGCCTGGGCTACAAGAAGTAACCCGAACCTTCATTTCCTGCAGCTGCAGAGCACATCTCTCGCCACCGCCTCTGTGCCTGGAGATAGAGCGGGGAACTGCTCCTCCAGCCCAGATTTCCTTCTCATGGAGCGGCAAGGTTCATTATACCCTCTTTATCAGCAGTGAGGTTTACAGCTGGAGCCATAAGAGAGATCCGTGTGAAACATGAGCCAAGAGAGAGGTACTGAGTCTCGCCATTAATAAGCCCTCTTCAGGGATCCGGCATTAGCGAGATTCAGCGGATCATGGAGCACAGGGGGATCATTTTTACATGATTACTCTAAATTCTTAAACCAGAGGCTTAAGAGAGCGGCTTCTCACAAAGGCAGCGGTGGGAATTGTTGAATGATCGCTACAACACATGCAGTGGGTTTTAGCCACTCCAGGTAGCTCCAAGTGGGGTTCCCCAGCAGGTATTCAGCTACCTGCTTTCCAGCAGGGGAGGAAGGGCTATTCCGAGGAAGGGCTTCTCACTCTGTCAGCCTTGGGCACTCCTCATTAGCAGAGCTGCCAGCTCCTGTTCCCCCCTCCTTCCTCCACCGTGAGATTTGCTTGGCTTCTCACCAGTCTGGAGTTTTTGCATTCTTTGCCTGTTGGACCTTAAGATCGCCACTTATCCTTAAAAAGGACTGAACTTACTGTGTGTTTTCTCCTGGACAGACAGTGGAGGAGGGCTTAGAATGACTTGCCATATAAACAGGTTCCTGTTCCCAGCACTCATCTTTCCAGTTCCAGAAATAATGCTTACTTTTAGAGAGAGAGGAAAAAATGCTGTTTCTATTTCCTGCCTTTGACCCAAACTTCCGAATCCTCTTGTGTTCTATTCAGAAGGGGGCTTTACCATTTATCCATGACTTCCTCATCCAGTCAAGGAGGAGTCCAGTGGGTCTGACAGCTGTCAGCGTTCATTCAGAAAAAGCCAACAGTAAAGCAAGGACCTTTGGTAGGGGAAACCAGATGCTTCTGTCTTCCAATGTAGTAAAGACCTAGAAAATGGTCTCTGTATTCCTTCAATATCTGAACTCCAGAATGTTTCTCATCTGATTTTAAGTGTGAAGGGTATTGCTGAAACTCGTGGTACAGTCCCTAATGCTACTGTTTGAATTAGTCACTTGTGTCATCCCCTCCCATTGAGAGACTGAGAAGTAGAATCTGGCTGCAATCATTTCTACTCCAACAGCCAGGACTCTGGGCACAGCCTGGGCTAAATTACACTACAGGACAAATGACTGCAATGCAATTTGGACATTTTCAGATACTTCTGTTCTCACAGACATTTATTTGAAAAATTTTCAAAGTGTTTGGATTATATTATATATAAATATTTAAACTGCCTTGTATAGAATCCTCTTCCTTCCACATCCACGGGTTGAAAAAGTAACTGCGCATATAGTCATATTAAAGAAGGTAAGGTAAAATGAGGTCAGAGGGCGGGGCCTGGTGTTCTTACACAAATGCAAGGAGACTAGAGTTCTTTTTCTCTGCACATTACCAAACAAAGGCCAAGAAAAGTGCATCACTAGAGACCATCTCAGCTTCTCGAACATGGACATCCACCCTCCAGAGCTGTGGGACATTACATTTGTTGCCAGACTCTCTTCTATTGTTCTGGTAAAGGCAAATACCTAAAGGTTCTGTTAGATAAGTGTCAAAGCAGTGCCAGGGCTAGGAGTCAAATGCATATGTGCGCATGTGCGACTCCCTGTGCTGATGTCCTGTGCGCATGTGTGACTCTCTTTGCTGGTGTCCTGTGCGCATGTGTGACTCCCTTTGCTGGTGTCCTGTGCGCATGTGCACCTCCTTGTGCTGTTGTCATGCTGCAGTTTGGTGTATGGGAAATATTGGAGGAAAATTGTGAGGAACAAACAAAGCCTTGATGCTCAAAATTGTGTACCCCGCTGCTTGTTAATCTATCCAAGGTAAAATGTCCACGGGTAATGGGAAGAGAAGGGAAGCCAGTGGCTTCCTCTGGAAGATGCAAAAAATTAGAAAATCTCAAACCACAAGGGGAAGTCTTCTGTGGATCTATCCGCATGAAGGGATGGTATGCTTTTTTCCCCTCACACGTCCTGTATATATGTATAGCATGAGAGCGATTCAGACCTATTCTTTCAAAAAACAAACAAACAAACAAACAAACAAAAAACCCAAGGGCAATGACAACTATTAAAATAGATTGGTGGTATGGAAAATAAAGATAACATTCTACGTACAAATTCAGATGAATCTAAGATTTAAGTGTAAGAACAAACTATAAAACACTATAAAAAAACTTTAGTATCTATTCATATACATTTGTAGTAGGTAAAATATTTTCAATGTGAACGTGAAATTGGTTTTTAATTATTTTTTTATTTTCTTTTATGTGTGTGGTTGTTCTGCCTGTATGTATGTCTGTACTGCTTGTATGCCTGGTGCCGTCCAATACTAGAAGAAGGCATTAGATCAGCTGAAACTGAAATTTCACGTGGTTGTGAGCCACCATGCTGGTACTAAGAATTGAACCTATATTCTCTAGAACAGTGTGTGTGTTCTTAACTGCTGAGGCATCTCTGATTCTGAAAACAAAAATTCTAAAATCTCATTTTGCTATCTTGTATCTCCTTAAAAGTTAGTAATACCTTCATCATAATAAAATTAGGCCATTAAAATAACTATGATAGTTTTAATTGTCTGGAAACACATTGGCAAGTTGGTAGTCAATAGAGTATCATTATTTAATATGTCTAATTACATTTCAAAGTATTAATATTTAATGTAGTCCACAAAATGCTAAGTATCGTGAAGAGTTCAGTTACTACAGAGAAATAAACGATGGTGTAATATAATGATAAAATGTGAATATGTAGCTGAAATCAGAATCTTAAGTGGAAAACATACAGTAAAAACAGAAGAAAGTTTCGTTCTTTCTACAAGTCAGATAACCACTCACAAAAACAATAAAAATAGTCTCCTAGATCAGAGCATATGGGAATAGGTTATTTTAAAATTAAAATATCCATATTGGCAGGGGTGTGTTTTCCTCACTTTTCTAAAGAGATGCTGAGAAGAGTACATGAGGAGTTATTCCTTGGAGATATAGGACAACTTATCAGAACCTTAAAATGCATTACCTTGTGACTTTGGAATTTCACAATGAAGAATTTCTCCTTTGGAAATAATTGAGCACAGAGGGACAGGAACAGAAACATTCGAAAGTGTTAGAGCCATTCGGAGAAAAGGAATCACACAGCACAAGGTCATCAGTGGAATAGCCACACATCTGCTGAATTAGTCGTTAAGCCTAGCAGTAACAGTGATATGTGTTACCTAAAAAAAAAAAAAAAAAAAAAAAAAAAAAAAAAAGACATTCGTGACATGTTGATAAGTTAAAAAAAGCTTATAGAGAATTCTGCATATATGTTTATATATTGTGTTCATATGCTTGTGTGGTGTGTGTGTGTGTGTGTGTGTGTGTGTAAATTATTGAAGCACATAACTCAAAATTTCAGGGTAATGTAGGTCATCATGGATCCTGACCTTTAGTGTGAAATTTATCTGCATTTCTGAATTTTTGGACAACGATCTATTTGCCATGTAAAATAGCGAGGACGAAGAGAGTCGGATGAAAGGACCGAGAACTTACCCGAGGAGATAATGTTGAAACTGGAGCAAGGACCGTGTGACTCAATCCATCCCTTGCTCAGGACACCATCTGCTCCTGACATCATCTATAGCGCGTCTGTTTAGAGATTGTGTCACAAGCACAAATTCCAGAGAACTTCTCACAACCTTCAAATCGGAATCTGTGGGCCCCAGCCCAGAATTCATCCATTGATCACGTTCCTAGGTGCCTTTTCCTTGTTATACTGACAGCCATTGTGTGGCTGTCGATATAAATTGAACCCCCTCAATCCCAGTGAGGCTGAACGATGCCGGGTTGCAATGAGAGACAATTACAAAGTAAGTAGCTTCCTATCAATGCAGTGGATAGCAGGGACTTCCTAAGGTACCCTGTGGGATACAGCGCAGAACATCCTGTTCGCAAGAAGGAAAGCCCTTTATAACCTACCTTACCTTTTTCCCCTTCTACCACTTGTAGATTGTAGAATTTACCCTTAACTCCGAATCTTAAGTGAATGACCCCCAGGCACTTTCAAAGGACAAGCCAGGCATTTTGCATAGGAAATAAACTCTAAAGGATGAAGAAAAAGCTTCTTCAGTCTAGAAGAGAAAACAACAGCGTCAAAACTCTAAAGCTCTTTCAAGTCTGAGGATGAATTGGAACGGACGGAGGGGAAGAGAGAAAGGGTTCCGGTTTTCTAGGGATGTAGGAAGCCAAAAGTAAGTTTTCCATACTTCTAAGAACAAGTTTTGCGTCTGCTCGCCCTCTATAGACTTTGATGATTAAATGATAGTCAAAAAATTATGGTTACCCCCCCAGACACCTAGAGTAGGTCTGTGCTGGCTAGCATTGAATTGCTTTGGTAAATTACCAGCAGGTGGCGCAAGAGTCTCCGAGTCAGTGAACTTCCTCTTCACGTGGCTTCTGCTCTGGGGAGTCTGTCAATAGCCTTCACTCCTTGCAAGCGCCTCTCATAATCCTTACATGGCTTCTCTGTTCTCCGAATAATCACAAGGGAACAGGAAGCGTCTTTAAAACGCGTTTTGTACCTTTTAAAATGTGTTAAATATAAATGTAGAATCAAAGAAACATGCATTAATTATAGAACTGTGTTAAGGAAAAAAAAGGGGGGGGGGATCCCATCGCTAGCTCACACAGCGGAAACACAAGCATTCCTTGTTAGTAAAGGAGAAATAGAGAAAAATGATCAGACACCTTTAGGGGTTACTGGCCTTAACCTTCCACCAAAAAGATGATGGACATGGACTTGGGAAGAAGGCTATTTTGGGAGACGGTTTAAATAAGCACAGATTGAAACCCAAAAGGAATGAGGGGTATGTGCTTGGCCAGTGTCAGAGCTGAGCTGAGAGAAGAATGCTTACATAAGAAGAACCTGCAAATGCAAATTCCCAGAATGCTGTCTGGGACTGTTTTCCGCGATGGACAGGTAGAAGAAGTGGCTTGAGAAAGCTCCATCAAGTCCAAGAGAAGCTGAGCTGATGCTGAGTCAAGCAAGACTTGGGAGCAGAAAAGACTAAAGCCCTATTTGCTTGAAGCAGGATGAAAGCGTTAAGTGGCTTTGTAGGTCCGAGGCAGCTGTACAGAGGAGGGGCAGAAAACGGAAGTAAGAGAAACCTGAGATTCTGAATATCCATCTTCTCTGCGAGAACACAGATGTTAACAGGAACTTCATCACCCAAGGACTGCAGTCATGGGCCCAAGTTTTGATCTAAAGAACGCTCGTATTGTCATACAGATATGAAGCTAGCCTTGCTTGGCACATGTGCACATGCCTGATAAAAACTTGAAAAGGATTCTACAGTCTTATGTAACAGAGATCTGAAGGAAACCAATAGAACTAACTCATCAGACAGAATGTAGACCTGGGAAGAATAAATGTGCTTTTTGTTCTTGAGATCTCCCCATTTGGGGACCTTTTACACACACACCACACACACACACACACACACAATGATATGACGGTAACTTTGAGAACTTAGAGAAACTTACTCAAACACTGTTGTCGATAATGCCAAAGCCACAATGTAGAGGTCCCATTCCTGTTCACAGTGGAGAGCCAGGTGTTCTTAAAGCAATGGTGAAAGAGCATATATATATGCTCCAAAGCAGGTGGGTGGAATTGTAAATTTTAATCCACTCACATTATAGAAACAAAATCTTACAGATGGAGTTGCTGGAAATGAGATAAAACTTGGCTCGCTGCTTGAAATGAAGGCTTGTGTGGGTAATGCATGCTGGTGGTCTCAGTGGTGATGGACCACACAACCTAGCAGAACAATGTAGCCTAGGATGTACTAGCTTGGCTTCTGTGGATTATATTGGCTTGTAGAGTGGAGGACCCAAGAGGACGTCAGCACTAGTGCTCGGGCATGCATTACTTCCCTGTTTTCGGTGGGGGAGCCGTAGTCCAGCCATGCACAGGCAGATACTGGCGGAGAGAAGGACGACACACACAGAGGCAGCGAGACAGTGCATGCCACAAAACTTCAATTTTCCTAAACTCTTTTCTGACTGATTCTCTCTCTAATTTCACATGACAGCAATCACACCCCTTTTGTTTTGATATGTCATATATCATAGTACATACGATCCTCAGCAATACCCCTAAATGTACTTATTAATGTTCTTCCTAGAATGTAAATTATATGATCATTTCCTATGTTTTGGCCTGTATGTGCTGTCTCAGGGAGGGTTTTATTGGGACGTAGAGACATCATATCCAAGGCAACTCTTATAAAGGAAAACACTTCATTGGGGCTGACATACTTTGAGAGGTTCAGTCCATTATCATCGTGTGGGAAGCATAGCAGTGTGCCGGCAGACATGGTGGTGGAGGAGCTGAGAGTTCTGCATCTTGGTCTGAAGGCAAACAACAGAGACCAGCCAGGAGGAAGGTTTCCTCAGCACTGGGTGGAGCTTGAGCACTAGGAGCCCTCAGAGCTCACCTACACACCAGCATACTTCCTCTGACACGTCCACACCAATCCTAACCAAGCCACAGCTCCTAGTAGTGCCACGTCCCATGGGCCAAGCATATTCAAACAACCAAGGGAGCTGAAAACAATACAGGCACACATTGGGAAGGAGTTCAGTAGAAAGATTTCCACCTCTGTACGTCTCATCTTGATATATAGACCTTCTTTTATGCAGATTTCTCTCCAGAAATGTATGATTTTTTTTCTCAAAATGATGAAAGTTCTCTCTAAACGGTTCTCTCTCCTCCTCCTGCTCCTCCTCCTCTTTGTCTTCTTCCTTTTCTTCTTCTTCTCCTCCTCCTCCTCTTCATCTTCTTCCTTTTCTTCTACTCCTCCTCCTATCGCCCTCTTCTTTTCCTAAGTGAGTATGTACTTGACAAGCATCCTCATGGTCAACCTTTAAAACTGCTTCTATACACTCTACTTTACCAAGGGAGCTTTCTCAACAGCCAAGTTCATGATAGTGAATAGGGAATGGGGCTGCTCATCCACGTCTAACCCAAGGACACACCTTTCCTCTTAATGTCTCTTTTCTACCCAGTCTTCTAGGATGCTGCACTATCTTATTTCCAGCTACGTTTCTTCAAAGGATCCTTGTTTATTGGATATTTATTGTTCTGCAACAAGTTACAGTTAAGTCCAACAAGTTAAAACAACAACGTCTGCTACCTCTCAGGGTCTGACATGAGCAGTTGAGGAATGATTTAGCTGGGTGCTTTGGTGCCTGCCATCTTCAAGGCTGTCATTAAGATGAGGGCCTAGGATCAGTGGTATCACAGTTCACTGTGGACAGAGATGCTCCCGAGTTCACTTATGTGCTGTTTACAGGATGTCCTCCTGCAGTGACTCCTATTAATGGCCTCTGTTTTCCTCTGGCTGTTCTCTGGCTTGTTTTTCCTGGGTACGTTCCCCATCAACACCATGTGAGAGCAGAAAGAAAATTTCAAAACCATAGAAATCACAATCTCTTGGGATAGCTCTACATTTCCCTGTATTTTATTATTTAGAAGCAAGCCATTATGTGAAAGAGATGACAGGAGTGTGATGATAGGGAACTGGGATCATCAGGGACCCTTTTCAGATCTGGTCACCAAACTTACTTTCTTCGACACTTCTTTTTTCTACCTCATAGAATGGACACCTTCAAGGTTCACTTCTGAGTGCTCTCTTCTCTCTAAAGCATCCCTTTGTGTCTGCGGCTTGCCTGGGTTTCATTAGCTCTTTTATATAATAGTTCTTCAAATCACAGACCTGTGTTGCAACTGCATCCCACTACTCTATGTGCAATCTCACTCAACTCAGATGCTCCGTAGCTGCCCCCTTCATGTAAAGTGGAAGACAAAACTTTACTCTTTACAATAGTCCAATACTTTAATATCACGAGAGAGAGAGAGAGAGAGAGAGAGAGAGAGAGACAGAGAGACAGAAAGAGAGACAGAGAGAGACACAGACAGAGAGAGACAGAGAGAGACAGAGATACAGAGAGACAGAGACAGACAGAGACAGAGACAGAGAGAGACAGAGCGAGATATTTACTTAAGTACCATGGGGCTGTAGGAGTACCTCAGTGGTAGAACCCTCACCTAGCAGATTTTATTCTCATTTCTGTAAAAGAAAACATAGAAGGCTCTTCTTTTTTTGGATATATGATTGACATATAAACTATGTACTTATTTAGTGTATACGACTGGCCAAACTGAGCATAAGTATAAATCAATGAAGACATCAGCACTCTGAAGATCATACACATATGTACCCATAATTCTTAAAAAATATTTATCCTTTAAATTTCCCACCTTCACGTTTCATGTCTAATCAGTCCTTCTTTCTCCCTGTTAGTTCTGGGTTAAGTTCCCCATCCTTGTAGCTGAGCTCAGGCTGTAATGACTGTATTATGGATTTTTGTGAAGATGGTGTGATATTTTCCAAGCTTCTTTCAATAAAATGCTTGCTAGGAACATTATTCTCACAGCTCCTGTGTTTCTTAGTTTTGTTCTAATTTATGTTTTAATGACAGTGCCTTTCAAATATATTTTGACATAATTTGGGCCTTATAGAATACTTGTGTGAATTTCACAAAGATTCCTGTGTAACCTTTATCAAATTCCATAATCAATAAAATGTTAGTTTATTTTCTTGACTCTATCTGCTCAACTTTCTTCAATATTACATGTCCATTTATTTACTTCAAAATAGAAAGAAACACCTCAATCTGGGTATTTAAAGACTTAATGCATTTGGAAATGAGATTTAATATCAAGAAATGCATTGTGTCCAATGATGTGGCTTCTTCCCTTACAATAATCCTGTAACAATGCTTCCTCTTCTGCTACTTTTGTGACCCTTACTGCGTAGGGAATGTCCCACCCATAACCACTTGTACATAAGAAAATCTTCCTTACTCCATGGGTCTAATTCAGAATGCTTCTATTCTATCAAATATGAAGGCAACCGTCTGGTAACCTCCACAGCACTTTGTATCTATTAACCATGTTTATGGGTATTTACACACACGGTGTCTTCTGTTGGCTTTATTTTTCATCATTGTCATGCACACCTTCATAGTCCTGGAATTTTCTTAACTTTAATACTTTTATTCACTAGACCTGGCTTAAGGTGGAAAGAAGAAAGGTGTGGGGGCTATTTTCTCAGATATAGAATTGATATCAACTCAGGATAAGGTTGTATGAAATCACCCTAAAGGAACAGGAGGTCTCCAGGACTAAATTACACTCTGACTAAAACCACTAAAAATTAAAAAAAAAAAAGTCACTCAGCAAGGAAGCTAGACTTGCTGGGCCATGGAACATGCAAGTCTTTGGAAGAACTATTGTCAGTATTTAACAAGTTCTGTTAGGGCCTAAATCATCAAGACCAAAGACTATTAGAATAGCTAATGACAGCAGCATTTTACAAGGACTTTGTGCTTGGCCCTAAGTGACTCATGATTTTAAATTCATAAAAGAGATTTTAATGTAACACCATTGGATAAGCAAGATGCTTAAAGAAGTATCCCATTTGTTAGGGGTCCTCCACTACACATAGGCACAGCCATGAACTCATTTAAATTTCCAAACACCTTTCCCGGATAATAGACATTTTTATGGTATATTAATCAAACCCAAATGTTTCATTCGGCTTTTAGCTATTAAAATAGTCCTGTTCAATCTGAAATATCAGAGTCACATCAAATTCATGGTGCTCTCCTTTCTACTGTAAGCCAAACTGTGCAAACTGGCTTGTAGCTCTGTGGTTTTGGTGGACATGAAAAGTGAGAAGAAGAGAGTAGCTGTCATTTGTTTCTTTCTTTGTTTGTTTATCAAAGACACATCTATGTACACATTCACAGTCCCCTGCTGTGGCCTACTGAGGGCTGGGAATAAAGTATGTACCCAGCCTGCTTGCCTGTACACCCCATTTTTGTGTCTCCCACATTTCCTTCTAAGTTCTCACTCCTCTGCTATTAGAGATAATGAAGAAGGGTAGGTTTTTAATGTGTGTGTGTGTGTGAGAGAGAGAGAGAGAGAGTCTCTCTGTGTGTGTGTGTGCGTACATGCATGCGCACTTGTCTGCATATGAGAACGTGAACTTCCATGCTGTGCCTAGTGTGGCCCAAAGAAGGTCTCCAGTTCCCTGGGGTTGGAGGTGCAGGCAGTTGTGAGGCCCACATGTGTGCTTATAACCAAACTTGGAACTTCTAGAAAAGCATTAGAAACTCTTAAAAAAAAAAAAAAAACCTATCTCATCATTTGAACACACTCTTGTATATGAACTGACATCTTGAGTTCCCCTGTAAATGTCCCGGGTGCAGTAGATATAAACAGAGACAAAGGATGTAAAAACTACCACCATGTCTCTGAATGACCTTTTGAGAGGGGCCGTGTAGGATGTACACACTCCTGGACAAAAACAAACAAGCAAACACAGAAACAAACAACCTGGCGAAGTTAGTAAAAGGATCACATTTTTCTCCAACAAAGAATGCTAAAAGAATTGGATGCCAATATGAAATAAATAAAATGAAACTTAATTAAAGACCAGACATGCTTCTTACAAAAACTTACTCAAAATGCATCATGGCCCCCAATGCAATAGCACAATGCTATATAGTTTCTACAGGAAAATGGAGACTGTAGAGGGTTTAGATAAAATACCATAAGCGTAATCCATGTAGAATTTGATAAAGGGCTGCCATAAAATTGTAATATCTGTGAACACCACTACTAAGAGAGTAAGGAAGTTCCAACTGGTGTAAGATATCTGCAAACCATACATCCAGTAAAATGGCTGCATGCACGGTACACAGACCACTCTTAATTCCCAACAATAAGAAAATAAATATGCTAATAAAGAGATATGCGAAATCTGAAAAATTTCCTTAGCTGTAGATGACAAAAAGTCATGGGAAAAATTGCTCCGTGCTGTGTTCGTCATCCAGTTCAGCGCTGAAGGCTGAGGAGGTTGCGTTGTTGAGCGTGAGTGTGGGTGTGGCTGCCCACAACCCTAGCACTGAGAGAAGAGGAGGAGGCCAGGGACACGGGTACAGAGCCCCAGAAGCTTCCTCGTCAACCACCCCAGTCAAACAGTGAGCTCCTGCTTCAGGAAGAGACCTCATCTCAAGGGAGGCTGATAGTAACAGAACAAGACATTCAAAGGATTCAAAGCCTTTTTTAAAATTGAACGCCCTTTTTGATTAATTGCCAAAGACTTGTAGACTGCATTTGTGCTAGTGGGTTTCCAGTCTGTTTATTATCTTTGTCTATTATCTTGCTAAGGCAGGATGTCTTGAATACTTTAAATTGAATACTTTAAATCGCCAAGTTGGGTGGCGATTATCATTTAACCATTTTCTGTAGTGTTGTCTGTTACACTGTTGTATTGTTCTGCACAACTTTGAGAAAACATGTGGTGCTATCCATAAAATAACTTCCTGGGACTTTTATTGAGATTACATGGAGTCAACACAGAGCTTCCCAACAAGAGGTTGGTAGGAATAGCCATCCTAGTAAGACTCAACCTTCCAATCTACGACAGTCCTGAGATCTGGAGTCGTTTAGATTTTAACTTCTTAATTATAGTTTTATATTTTCCTTCACATACATAGAGGTGAATGTAAACCAATAAATAACGATATCGTTTTAAACGAGTAATTAACAATTTATGTGTGGTTTGTTAAAAATGTGCTGCATTTCATTACAGCATGGCAATAATTCCCTATGGTTCCTTCATCCTGAAGAAGTCACAAAGTTATGGGAAATGATACAAGATTTGTGAAGCACATGCAAGTAAGAGCACATTAGCAAGCAGATATCTCAGATCTGGGTTCCTACTCCTGGGAGTCTGAGGCAGGGAATGCCACAGTTTGTACCATGTGGTTGAAATGACTCTGTGAGCTGAGGGAAGCCATGTCTTTAAAAGCCCATGATGCTTGGATGTTCAGCGGGTTGGAGAACTATCCTCAGAATGCCATGATAGAAAGCCTGTGTTTTGTTCTAGAAGATGAGAGAGCATTAACATCAATATTTGAGCAAAGTCTTTTATAGAGCTCAGTCCAGCCAGCCTTCTAGAAACGTCCAGTCACTCGAATGTCTAGCTGAACATCTTGAGGATCCACCAAGCTAATCCAGCGATCGTGAGAAATAGAAAATTGCCATTATTTCAAGGCACTAAGTTTAGGATTGCTTGTTATGCAGCAAAAGAGCTGACAGAACATCATAAAGCAGAAATATTTATGGTTTGAGGTTCAACAAGCAATGTAAGAGGCCACTTGTAAGCTCTGAAGCCCTGATGCTGAAGCTCTGGGGGCTTAGGATTGAATACGATTTGAATAATGGCATAAAGGAAAGGAAGGTGCAGCGGTCATGTAGGTAGGCCTAGGCGGCAGACAGGAACCAGTAAACAATGGCAAACCATGAGTCCGCCTTTCTTAGTTGCCTTTCCAACAAAGCAGCCTGTGTTTTTTTTTCTCTAAGTCTTCTACAATCTCCCTCTACTGGGGATATATTTAGTGTGTTTCTCTGGAATGGTAGAAGTAAGATAGATTGTACATTTTGTCAGGTTGGGGAAATAAGGGGGAGACTGGCATTCTGGGAAGTCTCTATGTCCTAGGAACTCAGCAATGGCTGTGCTCCCTTGATCATCAGAGCAGACCTGGGTCAGTCATCTCCCAACATGTCACAAAGAAAGCAACTGAAGGCAGGACATTAAAGCACGCCTGGGTTCATGAAGCTGCCTAGTAGGACTACTTCCTTTGCTCCTCTTTCAGGATCCACGTTTTCGCAATCATATAAACCTGGCTATAACGGTATCAATTTACCTCTTGGAAGAGATACTCAAAATCTCTCTGTGATGAACTTGGGAGATGTATGTGGCAGAAATTTTACCCATTTTTTTATCCTAGTTATATCAGTATGTAAATAGTTATCTTGGAGCAGACCATTTTCCGTATCTGCTCACATGAGAAGTGTCGAAAACTGCGAATGAGAAAAGACCTGGGTAGATAGATGTGTGCTGTTCACACAGGTACAGCCAGGTCAGGACCCCATAGCCGAGGGCTCAGAGCATTGCAAAGCCTTCCTCGGGGGACTGAGGAGGGTGTTATTAAAGGGCGTGCTAAAAATGGCCACCAAAGCTTTATCCCCAGCCTATACCTAGTATTTCTAACCCAAAGGCTGCTGACATACACATCAGAGCCTGCACCTACCGAGGGTAGTCACCAAACCCAGCTATACACCGTAGACTGGGCCCGCTTGGTTGTCTGAGAGCAATCATCCCGCCTCCTTGTCCAGCTGTATGCAGTTTAGTCAACTCAATGGAGTAAACACGCTGAGCTTCCAGCGTGCTATGGCTTCTTCATCTACCCTCCCAACTCATCCAATCCCAACTTCTCCCTGTGTCCACACACTTATCTGACTGTCTCTCTCCGTCCCCTTGCTTTCTCAGCCATTCCAAGTCCCTGGAGGCTGAGTCAAGGACTCAACACATCTACTAGCTCGTAAGTCCGTCATTCACTGATTAATTTAACAAATAACGCTAGGCACCTGGTTAAGAAGCCGCTTCAAGGCATGGAGAGCACAGTGGTAAGGGACACCTAACTCACACAGACTCAGTCTCCAACTTCTGCTACTCAATGTATCAGAAACATCACGGGGGTTGTGAGAACCTTCATATCACCAGTGAGCTGGCTTCTCACTCATTCCTTCCAGTGCTGTTCGGTCTTCTGACAAAGCAATAGGGTAAGTAACAAATCCTGTCTTTCCCAGAAAGGGGAACAGAATCCAGGAAGGAACCTTCACTTATCTTTAGAAGTTACAATAGTTAAAACAAGTATTTACTTTGTAAGGAAGTTACACACACTCTAGTTAGAACAACTGAAACTTACATTAAAAAAATCAATATATTTTTTAAGCACATAACAAAGCCTAGATCGTAACCCGAGCTGAAACGTGTGTCTAAATCCAGATACAGTCTCTTGAAGTTTCTGTGGCAAGACTGTCCAAAGTTAGAGAGTGTCATTTAATTCCAGCTGTTCCCTGGGTTCACAACTTCCCTCCCCCCACCCCCATACGTTGTTGTCTGTGATTCTTGGCTGGGAGAGCTGTTTGTTTCTTTATTTAGCAAAACCGCACAGCTCTGCTGAGCAGGGGGACAAGCTGGAGTTTGCAAGCCTCCACATTATCACCCAGGCAATTGCCAACCGGTCGCAGGTGTATAGGCACGATCAGTGCGTAGGAGGAACCGTGGACTAACGTGTATCTCTGGTTACCAGGGCTCCATCCATGAGACCCACATCTTTCCGCATCTGTTAGGGAAACCTGCTTTTCACGGTGGGCAGAGGTGGGGGTGCAGGTCGTACTTGCAGCTTCGAGGAGTCAGCAATTGCAAGTAGAGCTGTTGACAGGAAGCTGTTTGACTATTAAGTTGCAAAGGAAAGAGAAGGCAAGGGAAACTTGAAAAGGAAATAAATCAAAAGTGACGTGCTTTCTGAGGAGCAGAGAACGAAACTGAGAGATTCGCGTTATTTTTAAAAGCTGCTGAGTTGGTCTCGCTTCTTTGCTAAGTCTTGATTTTTTTTTCCCCCCCTCGGAAGCCCTGAATACCTGACCTGCACTGAAGGGGAAAGGAAGAGGCTCAGGTAACGTGAGCAGGTGGGCAGGCGGACAGGTGGCCGAGCCAGCACGGCCAGCTCTCTTCGGGTCAGCTTTCCGTGGAACTTAATTGAATCCTATCACCTCTCACTTTCTCCTTCTTCCCCCTCATTGATCAAACTGCTTTTGAGAAAAGTGATACTTTGCATATCTGGCTAAGTACTGTTAACAGCCCCTGCCTGCGGTTTGTTAAAATTAAAAAAAAAAAAAAAAAGTGTGATCTTGCCGGAGAAGTAATTTGCTTCTCTCCAACCAATGATGGCTTGTACTTTATGCAAATTGGTATCTAGGGACAACAAATCCCATTTAATACATATGCATAGTTCATAAAAAAAACGACGTGAGAGAAAGAGGGAAAAAAAAGAATAAAGCATCGAGTCAGCAAAACAACAGGTTCTGAGGAAATTTATTGTCCCAAATTGGACATTTGTAACAGATGATGTGGGCAAGTGTTAACTTTGTTTTCAGCAGCTCTTCACGTACACTCACTAGACATCACACAGATTATGTTTTAAGGATCTGAACTGTAATAAAAAAAAGTGTCTATGGGCTTTAGAGTGTTGTGTTCCATATGGTTAGGGAAGTACGGAGTTATTGCGACAAGCATCTTGTGAAGCTCATTACGGCGGTGGTGTTAGATGCGAATTGCTGCGCATAGCTATAGGGTACGCACATGACATCCCACAGTCAGCAGATAGCAACTGGAAATGAAAGATATGAAGGCACAGAGTACAGCTTCAGGGAACATGTTAGACATAACATCTGCTGGTATCAGGAACACCGCATTATCAGATCATTGTGGCCATGAATTTTTTATAAAGATACTTTTTCCCCCCAAACCACAACTTTGAAAGTGACATTTTCGTACAAAAAGTTTGTGATTGAAGTGTGATGCCAGGACAAAGTCCGGTACAGTGGTTCCTTGTGGACAACTACAGTCTGGGGAAATCATTTTTTTTTTCATACTGGGCCAGCGTCCACTGTTTAAAAAACTCCATGGCCGTGATGTATGTTGTGGGGATGCAGGAGCAACAGAGTGATCTAACAGAAGACTTAGCCTATCTTGTGTGTGGAGTGCTTTGATTCCACAGTCACTTAACTTTCCTTTCATAACGGTGAACGAGAGAGTCAGTGGCCAGCACTCATTAAGCTGGGGGGGTGGGCCATATCCAGTGACTCATCTCCTTAGCACTGCTGTCTAACTGCACGTTTTTCTTCCTGTGCCATTTCTATGTAAGTTCTCCCGTAAGAAGCTCCTCCCCCAAAGGAAGCATCAGCCGTGGTTCCCCGAATGTGCAATGTGTTCACGTGTGCCCCACAGTCCATGGGAGACAGGAAGAAGGCAGCCCAAGGTGAGAAGGAGGCCACAAGGCACTCACTGCAAGCACTGCTAACGGTGTTGATGTCCAAGACCCATTAGGACTTGGCACAAAACTCACCGGGCACGGTGATAAAGGGCTTCGAAGAATATGATGACTTCTGGAGGAATCAGGCATCTCTGTAGCCATATTCCTGCTAATATGGTTCTAAGAAATGCAATAATGTCACCTCTTCTGTCCATCCAGGCCATGCAGCAGATGCAAAAACACTTGATAGAAAGGAGGAGTTGATGGAAAAGAAAAAAAGACGGGGGCCAAAATGAATCCAAAACATAAAGAGATATCCCCCTTTAGTAGGCAGCCATCATCCAACTGGACTCTGTGCATACCTAAGGAGGAGGGAGTGATGTTCTGCCAAACTCCAAAGAGTTAGAATGGACCGGCCACTGGCGGTGGATGCTCAGGGAGCGAGAGTGGCAGGTCTGAGGGCAGCATGAGCAGGACCAGGTGAGCACAGTATGCTCTACCATGAGGCCACATTTCAGAGCTGTAGGCTACTTGCAGCTTTCTCTGCAACTTCCTGCCATTTCTCTTCCTCTTTTTTCCTTCTTTCCTCTCTTCTTTTTACCAAAGTTGAGGCAAAACAGGAATTTTTGCTAAATGATTCCTGTTTTCTCCTGCTGCTTTAGAAGATATAGAGAATATAGAAGATACAGAGATATAGTACCCGAGGAAAGGCCCAGACTATGCATTCTGTGAGCTCTTGGATGAATCTTCCTAAGAGCACCGGAGACATGAAAAATAATTCATTTGATGAGCATCTGTGGGCAGCTGTGGGCAACAACTACTGTGATTGATACCTTTGACAAAAGTGAATAGGGCTTTTGTGTATATGTGTATGTGTGTATGTATATGTATGTGTATGTGTGTATGTATATGTATATGTATTGTGTATGTAAATATATATGTGTGTGTGTATATGTGTGTTTGTATGTACATATGTGTATATGTGTATGTGTAAATATATGTGTATGTGTAAATGTGTATATATGTGTGTGTATATGTATAAGTATATATATGTGTGTATATGTGTGTTTGTATGTATATGTATGTGTATGTGTTTATGTATAAGTATATATGTGTGTGTATATGTGTGTTTGTATGTATATGTATGTGTATGTGTTTATGTATAAGTATATATGTGTGTGTATATGTGTATGTATTCATATGTATATGTGTGTATGTGTAAATATGTGTGTATATGTGTGTATATATGTGAATGTGTGTATGTAAGTATATATATATATATATATGTTTGTATGTATATGTGTGTATGTAAGTATATATATATCTGTGTGTATGTATATGTGTGTAAGTATATATATATATATCTGTGTGTATATGTGTAAGTGTATATATGTGTGTGCGTGTATGTGTGTTTGTATGTATATGTATGTGTATATGTTTATGTATAAGTATATATATGTGTGTTTGTATGTATATATGTATGTGTATGTATAAATATGTGTGTATGTGTTTATGTATGTGCATATATATATGTGTTTATGGGCATGTACATATGTGTATGTGTATATGTATATACAGATGTAAATATTCATCTTTTAACAACATGTTAAGTTACAAGTTAATCAGCAAAGCTCCAAACCTTAAGTAAAAAAGAAAGAAAGAAAAATGAGTCAGATCCTGACTCTGACTTTGTCTTGATGGCATTTTCTGTACCAAATAATTCTGTTTCTGCTCTCTAGTTAGTGGCTATGAAGTTATTGGAAGGATAAAATTTAGTGAGCACTTTGGGAGGGGAATATAGTAAGAAACACTGCTGTAAATAACCAGCCCCTCCATGGCTCACATACTCACAGAAATGTAACATACAAGTAAATGCATCCCAGTCACCAGCAAAATTCACAGTTCTATCATGACATGTGTACGGCAGCCATAATTCCACCATGACCTGAACAAGTGAGCCATAGTCCCTAGAAGATGGTGTGCTCAAACACAAATATACACACATTACACAGCACACACACAATATACATAGGTGGGGGGACAAAAAGGGAGGGGGAGCGAATTGGTAAGCATCTCACACTAATAATAAACACACAAGGCTGTGAATTTTTTTTCTGGCAGAACACATCTTTAGATACAGGCTTTGAAAATCCCCACCACTGAAGTTATAAAGACATATGTGCAAAATAGACAAAGAAATGGGACACCATAAGTGACAACCATTAAACTTCATGGACAAGACAATCTGTCAAAAATATCACAAATAGCATGTATCAGAAATACATTTTACAAAGTATAAAATAAATCTGTTTATTACTAAGAGAGCCAATGAGAGACTGAAATTGTGAAAAGGTTAGAGATTGCAAAATGTAAATTGTATTTCAGAAAGAAACAAATAAAAGTTCTAAAAACAGTAAGTAACCCGATGGATAGGCTTAACAGTTGAACAAATAAAAAGACATGGATTTTCTGAATGTTAGGATACATCTGAAGAGAGAGCAAAGAAATATGACACCAAGGAGTCAAGTCAAAATGGAAAGTGAAAAGTTCTAATATTGTGCCTAATTTTGTTTCGAAAAACTAAGTTGAAAATTCCTTTCCAAAGAAAAATGGCACTAAATTAATATTGTAACTTTTAATAATCAGGAATTTTCCAGAATTTATTTTTTGGAAAGCTACAATTCTCAGACTCATTAAGCTCCATGAATCTTAACTGAGGAGATAATATTAAAACATGCAAAATTGCACCCCATCAACCACGTAAGCACGTTAAATACCAATAGAAAATGGAAACGTCCAGTGGCTCTATGAGCTGACGGGTAACTTCCCAAGAGCAGTACTGAAAGACATAGTGTGCTTGGAGAAAATGCCTGTGGTCCAGGAGCGTGTGTGGATCAAGGCATCTTCAGAAACAAAGTTAAATCATGATAATTGGGGAAAACAAAACTAATGGTTCACTATCAACAGATCTCCTTTTTAGAAACTTTTAAAAGGATTCACAGAGGTGGAAAGGGATCCCAGATGTTCTCTTTAGAAACAAGAATAAATCATGAGCAAGGAAAGTGGCCATACATGGAAAATGTGAAGAGACCTTGGCTACAGAAATTCCCAGTGACAAATGCTCTGAGAGGTGAAAAACCAATAGATAAAACCAATAAAATAAACAACATAAATGGAGGGAAGTTTTACATATATTAAAATAACTAGAAGCCCAGGGACGTTGAGAATGAAGGTAAAATTACTGACATAGGTTCCTACATTACACTTGCATGCTAAACTATATAATGTAACCATTAAACTAACGTAAGTCAGTCATCAAATTTTCCATAAGTAGAAACTGAAGGAAGTAAAGTAAAAATATAGTCAAGTATTTTACAAAAATAGTTATAATAGAAAAATAAAGCAAAGCTTGAGGGAAAACAGCTAGAAATGGGGGTGAGCGATAGAAGTCCTCATAACCAGTTACTGGGAGCTAAAACGCTCTCCATGATCTAGTGAGAAAGCCAAAGTTGCCAAATTAACCAAAAGAGTCACAGAAATAAGAAAGACTGAGAGTGAGCAGAGGGGAGAGAAAGGAGAAAGAAGGGAGAAGGGAAAGAGGGGAGAGGGACTGGGAATGAAACCAAAATAGAAGAGGAAAATTAAAAATGGTAAAACATTTAAAAAATACTAGCAAAAAAAAAAAAAACCAGAAAAAAAACCCACATGGAAATAATAATCAAAGAAAGACAAGACAATTAATACCAATGTAAGACAAAGAGGTCATCATTGCCCTGACAGAATGTCAGCGCTGAGCTAGTAGGTGTGTATTTCTGAGCTCGTACTCTCATAATGAGCAAGTATTAACTAATGAACCATGTTTTCAACATTCACTCAACAAGATGCAATTTCTGGAGGTATCAATTGTTTATTAACTTCTTTCAAACATATTGGTATATGTTTTTTATGTTAAACCATGGCTAAGATAGAAATAATTATTCATTCATTTATTTATTATTTCTATTTTGAGACAGGATTTTGCCATATAGCACAGGCTGGCCATTTACTTACTTTGTCGCTTTGGTCAGCCTCAAAATTGCTACAATCTTCTTGGCTTGGTCTTCATTGTTCTGGGATTATAACCTTATTCACTACACCCAGTTTAGAAATCATTATTTTTTATAAAAACAGGAAGAATATATATTTGAGACTGAAAAATACTGTTGTTAAGTATCTTCTTCAGTTGAAAGAAAGAAACCTGGACGAGTGAGTATACCGAGGTATCAGTGATAGTGTAAATCAAGCAAATGAATAGTCTACTGGCTGTGAGTTTTAGCTACATGAACTTTATTACAAGAGTATGAATTACAAAAAGTTATAAACTGCAAGTTCAAAAGTTGGAAGTCTGACTACTGATTAGCTGAATTGATCTATTTCACAATCTACAGTATCATGGTGTCATGTTACATCACAGACGGACACAATATTAAAATATTCATACAAGGAAGAAGAGGATCATAACTAATAATTATATAAGTACTGACTAAGCGAGGCATTGAGTGAACAGCACCTGAAATTTTTGAAGAAAGAAAATAAGAAAACACACACACACTCACATACACACATACACACACAGACACACACAGAGACACACAGAAACACATAGACATATAGACACACAGACACACATACATACATGCATACACACACATATACAGATACATACACGCATACACCCACACACAGACACACAGACACACAGACATACACACATACACATACACACACATACACCCACACATACATACACAGACACACACACATAACACACATGCATACACACACGTACAGACACACACACACATACACCCACACATACATACACACACACATAACACACATGCATACACACACATACACATACATACACACACACACACACACACTCATACTCACACCTAAGAAAGATTTTTCCAACAATACATAGAACACCAGATCTGCTGGGAAAATCCTTCCTGAAAAGAGAAGTGTACAAATTCTCTGGAGAATTTGTTCTAAGTCAGAGGGTATAGATAAATTGTATAAAAATCCTAATGAGTCATAATTACATTGATTATTGCATAGTTATTTTATTTACAAATAATACATTTACAAATAATACATTTACAAATACATTTACATTTACAATACATTTACAAATAATATCACAGCCTTCTAGAATAACATGTGGAAATTTCTGGATAGTGAAGAAAAAGAAAATCTGAATAACCTCATAACATTTATAACAGAAAGTTTAGATTTCATTGGCCTTAAGAAAGCCACCTGGGGACATCTAACATAATATTACAAAGTAAAATCATACTCCATGCTCAGGAGAGACCAAAGCATTTGTAAACAAATCTACAGATTATAACATTGATAATTTTATTTTTTTACTTTAGGAAGACACCTTTAATGTAAGTTAGGGAATAAGTTTTATATACAACCTGTGTTTTCATATTGTCTTGTAGTTCTTATAGGATCTGTGGTTGTTTAACTGAAAATGGAGCACCACAGGTTCATGGGGAGTCCACTGCTCGGAGGTATAGCCTTGTTGGAGGAAGTGTGTCACTGGGGGTGGGCTTTGAGATTTCAGATGAGCAAGCCAGGCTCAGTATCTCTCCTTCTTCCCGATGTCTGCCAATCTGGATGTGGAACCTCTCCGGCACCTTGGCTGCTGACATGCTGCCATAATTACCACCATGATGACAGTGAACTAAACTTTTGAACTGTAAGCCAACCCCAATTAAATGTTTCTCGTTATAAGAGTGGCCATGGACACGGTGTCTTTTCATAGCAGTAGAAACCCTAACAAAGAAAATATTAAAAATATTTTCCCATATATGCCAAACATGAATAAGTCTAATCTCATGTACACAGATTATTTTGGAGTTCATCTGAATTGGGGGAATGCCATGCCACCATTTTGAGAAAGAGGTTAATCTTAAAACCATAATCTTACCAAGATACTATGGAAATACAGATTATATCCAAAACTCACTAATTTATATTAAAAATTTCTTCCTAAAGTAAAAAATAAAGTTATCAATGTTATAATCTGTAGATTTATTTACAAATGCTTTGGTCTCTTCTGAGCATGGAGTATGATTTTACTTTGTAATATTATGTTAGATGTCCACGTGTGTCTTTCTTAAGGCCAATGAAATCTAAATTGAATTATTTGCGTGCCAATTCAGATTAGGTGGTGTTAGAGATGGGATCTTATACAACATGCTATTCCCATCTTCCTTTGATTAGAATGCAATAACGGAGAGATTATCAACTTATTTTCCTTCAGACTACATACAAAGAACCTTATGCAATGCTGATAAATAGACTTTAGTTGTTGAAGTTACTGAATCTTGAGAGTTTCTGCTGGGCTACAATAGTAAATCTATACAATTCCACCTGATAAACACATTGTAAATGAATGCTTCTATTTTGTGATGAAGATTAATCTATTGTAGGAACATTTATTCATTGGAACATTGGAAGATAATCGTCCGTGTTAGTACATTAATAGATAAGAGATAATAAATATACAATAATATGTATAGAGAAACTAATTTAACCAAATCAAAATTAACATATGTAAAACTCCTTACAAAGCTGTTGCTGACAATTTTCCATATGAAAAACAAACACCTACAGAAGGCTAAAAGAAGCCTTGTGTGTCATAGTAAGTGCTCCTAGCACGTGCTATAAGGTCATTGATATGAGAGCATGGACTCCAGGGAACTGATGTTTACAATTACTTGGGGGACGTTGGCAGAGTGATAGGGAAAGAGAAGGGAATAAAGAACAGACTGGAAAAGAAAACAATAAAAAAAATGTAATTACAAATGAAGATTGTATGCCTGCCTTGGTGGGAAACCAAAAACAATCCACAAATGGAGGGCGAAAAAAAGAGTCTTTGTAAGTCTTCTGAATAGAAATTAATTAAAATACATTATAGGGAGTACAATCTTACTTTTGATAAGCTACTTTTAAAACCACCAAATGTATGACAGAAACTCGGCCAGCAACCTGTTAATTTGGTCGTTCCTGTGACCAAATGCCAGACAATGAATGGTTGAAGAGACAGAGGGTTTCACTGAGTTTCCCGTTTCTGCAGTTTGTCAGGTCTGGGGAAGCATGGGCACAGGAGCAGGAGATGGCTGGTCACATTGCGTGCACAGACAGAAAAGGTGAGCGTTGGTGCTCTGCGCATGCTCTCCCTTTTTATTAACCCTGGACCTCATGCCTTAGAATGGTGCTGTCCCAGTTTAGGATGGGCCTTCCTACCTCAGTTTACCCAACCTAGAGAGTTTCATAGATATATCCAGAGGCATGCCCTAAATCCACAGTATACCCTCACACACCTATTCCTTGTCAACTTGACACTGGAACGTACGGTTTTTAATGCTGTTACCCACATAGGTTCAAACCATTTTATAATACAAAATGATTTCAGTTCCTCTCTGAAAACCCCTGCAGTCTTTAGCAGTCCCAGGACTGCTCAGTAGTCCTGTCTCTTCAAAGACTCAATGAAATCCCTTAACTGTGATTCCCCTATGGAAAACAAGGAGCAAAAGGTTACATTCTTCCAATATTTAGTGGCAGAGGATAAGCAACCAAAGGGACGAATGGATGCATATCAGGAAAAGGTTAAACTAAAGTAAGATGACAACCCAGGATTGGGACAACACCAAATTCAGGCTGGCCTCGGGTGGAGTGGTGGAGTCACGTGAATTGGAGATTCCCACCAGTCCACTTCTGTCAACTGCAGCACACATGGCTATTATGGGCTAGCTGGATCCTACGTCCAGCTTTCCTCAGCCAACACCCTGAGGTCCAGTCCTTTCCCACTCCCTGAGATCCTCATTGCACTGTCGGCTTCTCCTTCAGTGCTTCACGCAGTGTTCTCTCAGGCCTCATTACAAGGACTCCAGTCTTGTCACTCCAGCATTGCATCTGTCGTCCTCTGTGCCCCCAGTCAAGCTTCCACAGCCCTTTCATGCCTGCATCTTTCACGTCTATAATATCAACACAACAGGAATGGCCCAGCCAAGTTCCACCAGTTCAGCTGGAAATCTAGCCATCTTCCAGCAGAGCTGACCCTGTCTGTTGACCCAGGGGAACAAGGTTCCTAGGCACTTTGACTTTAGTCTTAGTTCTCAGTATATAAGCAGAATACAGAAGGTTTTTCGCAAGAAAGAATACTCTCTCTCTCTCTCTCTCTCTCTCTCTCTCTCTCTCTCTCTCTCTCTCTCTCCAATAACTGGGCCTCCAAGGAATCCACTTGTACACTTGTCTTCGCAGTCTCAAATTTCAAACGTCTACCATGCTGGTGGTTAAACTCTACGACATCCTGGAGTGTTTCAGCAGCACAGTTCCAAAGTTGTCTCCATTCTTCTCACATACCAGCCCCAAAGGCATAGGCAAAACATCATGGTCAGATCTATCAGATGAACAGCTCCACTCCTTGGGTCTAATTCTCTGTGCCATCTATTTTTCTGGTTATTGTAACAAATTATCTGACACAAAGCAACTCCAAAGAGAAGAAGGCTCTGCACTGACTTGCTTCTAGTTCAAGAGAATATAATCCGCTATAGCGGTGTGAAGATGGTGACACGAGCAGAAGGTGGCTAGTCACTATTGTTGGGGGACAGGACAATTCCTGGTACGCGGCTTAGTATGTCCTTGGCCCTGTCCCACGAGATGATACCTCCCACATTTGTTTGCACTGGGTCTTCCCAGCTCGCCATAGCTCTCCCCAGCTCAGTTAACCCAGTTTGTAAACTCCCCCACGGATGTGCCCAAAGGTTTGTTTCCTAGATGATTCTAGATCCTGTCAAACTGACAATCAATATTAGCCATCACACAGTGTTATAAACAATGATAAAGTAATAAAAAAGAATAAAAGAAGAGCTCAATAAATGGAGTGTTATTTCATGCTCAAATATTGGCAAGATGTCAATTCAGTACAAATTGATTTATGGATTTGAGGAAATTGAAGTGAAGCTGACCTCAGAGTGAATGCCAATGAGCAAGCTGGTCCCCAGATACATAAGAAAAGCAAAATCCCAGAGAGAATCAAGGTAATGCCAGCTATCAAGAATCGTGGTGCACATGAAGATGCGTGTGACTTATTTTCTTCTATAATTCAGCAGAGGAAATGACTTTTAAATAAATAATGCTGAAATAATTGTGTTTAATTATTTTAATGCCACTTGCAAATATTTACTCCAGCATTTTCTCCTTATAATGTCATAGACTGGGCTCTATGAACCTCCTTGAATTTGTTTCTGTTTATGGATAGTCACTTGTTTTAAGTTAAATTTCACTTAAATCTTCACATTTGAATCATTTTGTTGTATTTATTTATTTTTTTAAAACTTGGAAACATGAGGAAAAATAGAACCGAACATCCCATTCACAAAACGAAATTCATGGAACAAATTCCTAATCCTATAGATAGTTTGGGATAGTAGATGTACCCTGATAATCTAGAGGCTGTTGCAACAGATCTATTTTTATATTCTTTCACAGTTCTCAAGCTACTAAATGGAGAAAGAAATATCCGATAATGCAATTTGGAGATCAGCTCACACTATGTTTGTATAATGGGCTATAGTATAGCCATTAAAAAAGAAAAGTGTCTTTACATACACAAATAAGGCTCTAGAGTATTTTTAGCAACAACAACAAAAAATGTTACAGGAAAGTATTCGTATGGGACAAATAGGTGTGTGAAAATAAGCATAATGCATATGTGTGCAAAAGTATAGAAAATTCCCTGAAGTTCCAGAATGACAACCCAAAGCTTGGCCAGAGTTTGCCAGAAATAAAATAGTGGATGGTTAAGGAATCAAGTGAGAGGTGGGAACTGACTGTTCAGTTCTACCTTGTGAATTTTGAAGAATGTGTATGCCTTTTATGTTTAATCCTTAAACGTAACAGCAATGGCTTAGAAACGTGCAGCTGTATCACCATGAGGACTGTGGAGACAGGTGTAGGAGGAGGTAGACCATGAAGCCAGCCTGAATGATGTTGCAGAGGCCCTGCCCTGCAAAGCGAAGGGAAAGGACACAGAGAAAGAGAGAACTGTACTAAAGCTTTATTAAACCCTAGTAAAAGATGACTTCCACAGTTTTCCTTAGAGAGGACTTTTTTCCATTTTTTATTGGATATTTTCTTTATCTACACTTCAAATATTATCCCCTTTACCGGTTTCCCCTCCAGGAACCCTGTATCCCATCCCCCTCACCCCCTGCCTCCATGAGGGTGCTGCCCCAGCCATCCACCCACTTCCTCCTGCCTCCCCACCCTAGCATTCCCCTCTGAGGCATCAAACCTTCACAGAACCAAGAGCTTCTCTTCCCACTGATGCCTGACAAGGACATCCTCTGCTACATATGCGGCTGGAGCCATGGGTGGCTCCATGTGTACTCTTTGGTTGATGGTTTCGTCCTTAGGAGCTCTGGGGCATCTGGTAGGTTGATACTGTTCTTCTTCCTGTGAGGTTGCAAACCCCCTCAACTACCTCAGTCCTTTCTCTAACTCCTTCACTGGGGACCCCGTTCTCAATCTAATGCCTCTGTATTTGTTGTGCTCTGGCAAAGCCTCTCAGGAGACAGCTATATCAGGCTCCTGTCAGCATGCACTTCCTGGCATCCCCAATAGTGACTGGGTTTCGTGACTGCATGTGGGATGGATCCCATGTGTGGCAGTCCTCTACTAAAGCCATTTCTGTTGACTGATGTGAGGATATACATGCCTCAGAGAAAGTTGTTCATTCAGATTCCCGAGTCTCTGAGACTGCAGTCAGAGCCTGTTTGTACTGCCCAGCATTCACAGCACACCTTAAAGAAACACTGTCTCCTTAAAAGGAATTTGGAGTGGTAATGAGCAATTGTTCACATATCTTGGAATATTCAAGCAGATACTCTCATGGATTTTTAAGCAAACGATCAGACTTGATGAATAGCAAGGCCCCAAATCATGTTTTATGCTAGGAAGACAGGAAGTGCGGCTTATACCGGAAGTATGGGTTATACCGGAAGGAACCCTAGTAGTTTGAATGCGCATTGCATCATTTGTAAGAGGCAAATGCTGAAAGCTAATCATTTATTCCTAACACCATGTTGTTCATATATTTCTATTCATTTGGGCCCGCTGGTCTATTAACTCAGAGGTCTGACCCAACTCAGTATCCCCTCATGCTCTTAACTTACGTTAGGGATGGTACTCTTTCAAATAACTTCATTCTTATGCTTCTGAAAAAAATAAATCACAAACCTACAAGTGTTAATTGCAATCCGTTGACCCTACAGGTGCTAAAAATCTCTCTGGACTCTTATACGTTGGAAACCACCACTCAATTATTTCCTTCTCTTTGTTTAATTTTAAGATTTATAACAAATAAAGAAACAAAGACTGATGTGAACACAGTATACTTGGCTATAAAAGGCTTTCTGTCCTTGTATTAGACATTCCTGGGTGTAGTTGTCAATCTGCCCATGTTCTGATTTATCTCAGCAAAGAACTAACAACAAATGACTGGTTCTTTCCAACGGCAGCCCAACCTCTTTGGCAGGTTGTGGGATCGTTGCTTTTCTGGTATTAAAGAAGCAAAGAAATGTATAAACAAAGTTACCTGTTGGTAAGTTCATGATGGGAACAAAGAGCTTCTTTCCCTATCACTGACATATAACCCCACTGCTGGGTCAGTCCATCAAGGACCATGACAGATGATGTCACAGAAACAAAGGAGTGCATTTAGTCTAATAAGCCAACATGAAGAGACACTGAAAGGTTGGAATTATGTATGGCAGAAGACAATTATGCAAGCTAAATGATTCTTTAATTAATAATGAGATCCATCACAGGCTAGAGAGAAAGAATCACAGGGTGGTGAACTTTGTAATTTGCCCTGCATGTGTCCATAGGTGCCTGCAGTGTATATATCTTGGGATGTAACTGATACATAGACAGTGCTTCTTCCCAGGCATCTGTATCTACCTTCTTGTTTTCTATGCTCATCAGTCATACACACACTGTATAGATGGATGTCTAGATGGTACGGGTCACTTCTTAAGAGATGGAATGTTTTCCTGGACCTGGAAGCCATTTTGTTTTATTACTAGAAAAAAATTTATTGGTTTGTAATTACATTCCTCTATTTTCACAATAAGCATATTTACTTTAAACCAACTGCATTAAGTTTTTTGAATGTTAATTCAAATCATAAGGAACAAAATGTCTTTAAAAGGCCATATCCATATGCCAATAACAATGTAAATAAATATTAACTGCATCTCAGTATACTTTTAAATGTGTCCCCATCTCTGTATGAATAATTGCATACAACTAGTCATATTTACTCTACATTTTACCTAACTTAATTATTTGTAGTTTTTCAAACTGTTTCATGTACCCCTATTTTCAAAATAACTCCAGGTTTTTTTCCCTTCCCCGTCCTAATCAAGAGTGAGAAATATGAAAACAAGAATCAGAGAGCTGTAATTTTATGGGTCGGTCATGCATGGCTTAGTTCTATGGGTAAGAATAGTATTAAAACTTCCCTTTCAAAATACCTGGAAGGGTGGCCTTTATACATAGAATCATACCATCTTCAAATACAGGTTCTCTGACTTTATGTTTTTCTACTTGTACCCTTTTTATCATCTTCCTGTGCTTATTGTTCTAAGACTTCAAGCACTGTGTTGAACAGCAGTGGGACATATGCACACTTGTCTTGTTCCCAATTTTGGTGAAAATGCTTTGAGTTTTTCTCCATTTAGGATGAAGTCAGTTGTGGGTTTGCTTCTTGGTTATAGCCTTTATTGTATTGTGATAGGTCCCCTATATTCCCATTTTCTTTAGAACATTTTTATCATGAATGGATATTAGATTTTTGTCAAAGGCCTTTTCTGCTTCTACTGAAGTGGCATGTGGTGTCTGTTCTGTAGGCTATTTGTGTGGGGGATTACATTCACTGACTTGCAAGTATTTTTTGAAACATCTCTGCCTCTCTTGAATGAAGCCTATGTTATCATGGTGGATAATCTTTTCCATATGTTTTTGAATTTCACTGAGAATCTTTGCATCTGTGCTCATCAAAGATACCTGACTATAATTTTTTTGGGTCTTTGTCTGGTTTTGGTATCAGAGTCTTAGCTTAGACCACTAGCTTCTTTTCCACACAGTGCTGAGAAACTGAGGCAAAACCAACAGTTCAACAGCTCTGGGCTTCTGATCAGCATAGGATGAGATGAGGATTTCCTATTTGAGGCCATCTTAAGGTGGTTTATCATGACTAGAAGGCTAATGCACAAGATTTTATTGTAGTCTTACATCAAATACTGAAAATCAGAAATCATTTAATATTTCAATTAAATATATGTGTAAATAAATTTCAGTTAATCCCTATTGATAGATCTTTGCACAATAAGGTGGAAAATATTGAGGAAATATTAAAAAAGTAAGAAGTACTGTGAGATTTTTTTTATATTACAGTATACTGGTTCATATAAGTTACATACACATGCCTGTATTTGGTATGCATATGTGGTTAGGAAGTTTGGAACGGCATGTAGGACTAAAGGCTTTCACTTTTTGCCCTTCTGTCCATTTGGGAATCTTTCACTATGGAGACATTTTATACATCCATGATTATTTTTATAATTTTACTTCTAAAATATTGAGCTAGTAAAAATCAAAGTAGAATTCTCATAAATGCTTACATCCATTGTTAATATTAGTAAAATTTCAAGAACTACAAAGGGTAAAAAAGTAATAAAATTTAAAATCCACTAAATTAATGTCTTTGTGGCCACAATATGTTCTTGTTATAGATTTGTTTCATAGGCATGGAGTTTTTTGTCACTCTAGGTCACAGCTTACCTGTCTAACTGTTGTATAACAGTTTTCCCCCATATAAAACATCCATCTTGAACTGAAGTTACTTAGTTTTCTGTATAATCTAAGGGATAAAGGGAGATTACACATTCCATTCCATATTGCTGTAAAGCTTTTTAAACTAAGGAAATAAACAACTGAATAGCTTCAGGAAGTTCCTGATACTGAGCAGATTCACTAAATCTCATCTCTTCCCAAGCTTATATAATCAGTAAGCCCTTCTGAGAGATACTCTCAAAACCTGAGGTGCCACATAGAGATATTCTCCAACCTGTCAAACTGCAAGCAAGTTATATAGTGAGCTACAGGTTTCCCATTTTTCACGTACTGGCATTAGAGATATCATGTTCTTAGATCATTTTTCTTTGGTCTGCCATTGGTTTGTTTTTGTCGTCCCAAGCTGAGTGTCTGAGAACACTTTCAGATGATTCAGTCGAATTGCAAAGGTGGTCTTAAGAAGAAATGAGGATAGTGAGGATAGGTTGTCCACACAAACTTGTACAAGTCTAGACCTGACACTAAGTGCTAAGTAGGTAGGTTGTGGGTCAATAATGACATCTTCAGGGACAAAGAGGGCACACTTAACAGGGAAGTGGGATACATACATACACATGGAAGTTATTGGCAGAATTTCATGCTAGAGCTTTATCTGGTTACATAGCAAGTAACGTGCTGAAATTTTTAGAAAAGTAATGCATGGGATGTCCCAAGAAGGAGAGGTCAAAAAGCAGTGAATATCACAATTTAAATGATAACAGAGAAACTGACTAGCTGATAGTGGTCTCTATGCCTTCTTACAAGCAAGAGAGTATTCTAGAGGGGTCTCCATCCTTAGTAGCAAACCATCTAATCAACCTCAAGAATAAAGGAGACATAGGTGACAGTGGCAACTGTTAATCGTTATTATTGATGTTAACTAGCAAAATAGCTAAAAAATCTTCTGAAGAATATGTATGCAAACTTTGTCTTTCAAAAGTTTTGTAAGAGAAGTTTTCAAAATTTTTAAATTTCAGTTTATAAAATTTTCCTCTTTAAATATTTTTGTCTTCAGTATAGGCATGTTATAAATTATATTAATTATATTACTAATGTTTTTAATATCATTTTACTTGAATCTGAGGCTGATGACTGGGAACCAGCATAAGTATCATAAAAAACCACAATTATATATATACATATATATGTATATATATGCTAAGTTACTTCTCTAAACACATTTATCCATGTGTTTTATTGATTTTTAAACTATATACATTTATTTAATTTATGTATAAGTTTATAGACTGGCATGTACACCATGGCAAAACTTACATAGTTAAAATTTCAATCCACAGGAATCAGTTCTTTCTTCCACTGTGTATGGTTTGAAGATTAAACTAAAGGAGGCTAGCTTGGTAGTAAGCGTCTTTACCCTTTCCAAGATGAGCCATCTCACTGGGCCCTGTGTGATTTATTACCTGATATGGTTAAAGCATAGCTTGATTGTAGGTCTTTAATAATAAGCCTACTGTGATCAGTTAGTTCAGATCCTGAAAGTGGGAGTTCATACCTGAGTGACTAGGAAGAGCAATATTCCTTCATTGGTAACTTCTGTATTACAGGTCTGGACATAGATATTTGTGAGGCTCTGGACATGTTTTGTTTGAGTATTCTTATATGTGAAATAGAGGACAGTGCCTTTAGATTACCAGTGTCAGTTGCTGAGAAGTGAACTTGATTGCTGCATAGTTTTTCTGACTTGGGTATAGGGACAAATCGACATTCTAACCATGATGAGGCCACACTTTTGGACCTGGTTACACATAAGTAGAGAGATGCTAGAATGGAATGGCTGAGAGCCTTTTAAGAATTATTGAAAAGGTCCACAGGATTAGGGCCTGACCTTCAAGTCCTGTGCACTTTAATTTCAATTGTGCATGCTGTCATCTAAGTAACCTACCATGTCACTCAGTCATCAACTCACCACCAATGACTGCTTCGTCTTCCTGTTGTTATCTACAAAGCCTTTTGCTGACATTCACTGGTGACTTTGCTGCAGTTTGGACACCTAGCTTGGCATACCCCATACAAGAACCTTGGTGACCTTTGGCCTGATGATTACAGTTACTTTCAGATTTGGAATAGCTCTTTTCTTAGCCGTTGCTTGACTTGGTGTTTTGAATTATCATTTAAAGCATTAACTTAAACATTTAGCTTTTTATATCATTTATTTCTCCTAGGTACTTAAAAACTTTTGGACTCTTTTATTCTTATCTTGCAACACTTTTCTTTTCCCTAGTCTTCCAGGTCTGTTAGATTAGCTTTGTTATAGGAGACCCCCTTATGTATTAATTGTTTCTCAATTTGAAATTCATGTTGCCATTGGAAAGGTCAGAACCAAGTTCAAACAGTACAATATATATATCCCAGGCACGAGACAAAAGGAAAACATATCTAATTAAGAATATTTCCTTAATGTAGTTTATTCTCCCCAGTATCTTTACAATGAGGTGGGCACTGTTGAGATTTCTAAGTTACAGAGAGAAGTCATGCTAGTGGAAGCCAGGTGCCCTGGCCCAGCGAAAAAATAAACAGTGTTGAATCAACTACATTCCTAGCCACATAACAGTATCCAGACTGAAGAAGATTGGCCTGGTGCCTTGGCAGTGATTCCAAAATTAGGGAAGGCTTTCTAGATAGAGAACAAAGAAGGAGACAGTGCCCTGAGAAACAGGATGAAGAAAGCTGCACACCAAAATAAAGAACAGCCAAAGCCTTTGCTGTTAAGGCAATAGAAATATTTACAGTTGCTTTCCAATCTCCTCATATTTTCTATGTAGCCAAACAGCAATAAAGGTATGTGGAAAGAACATATATATTAAATTACTGGGTGTCAGATTTCTGATTTGATAACACTTGGTGTAAAAATAACGGTTATTATTACTCTTCATTTATCTAGCTCTGAGAGTGAACACCACACAGTATAATAAGTAGAATTTATCAGAGGAGGGACAAGATTGGTGCCCCGAGGGCTTTGCCATATAGAGCTCAAGTGGAAACGGTGACTTCCGAGAATCAGGGCACAGCAATCAGAAGCTGTGGATGTGCTTCTCACCGGCTGCAGCTCCGGATGTGCTATCCTATGGCAAAGCAATTTCTTGTCATGGGAGGCCATGGAAAAGCTTGGTGTCTGTCTTCTACAGAGAGTGACTGAAATATTTTCCTGTCTGTGCTTCCTGTCCCGACACATGATAAGAGAAAACAATTCTCTGATTGACCCTATTGGGTGTCTTTTGAGTAGTGGGCGTGGTTCAGTCACGAGCTAGGAGGACCCGCCACGTGGGAGTAAGGGCAGGCTCCAGAAAGTGAGTCTAAGTGAGAGAATTTGGAATATGCACCTGAGCAAGGAAACAGGTGAGCAAGGGGCGGCAGGTCAGTAGCAGAAAGGCTGCTACCTGAGAGTCCCTTACTGCCCATCACAGAAAAGCTGTTCCATCAAAGGGAATTAAGTTTTACCCTGGACAGTTTAGAAATCATGTATGTAGTTGGCTAAGCTCACTATTTTAGCAGCAACGAATGAAAGGAGAACAGATAGGAAAAAGATGCACCTAGAAATGTGTCGAACGCACAACCCTGGAACTGCGGTGGTGCATAAAGACACTGAGGTACCAGCTTGTTACCCAGAACCCATCGAGTGTTCACTGCAGCGGCTGCATACAGGATGTTCCTGGAGCAAATTTATATGTTTTCATTATAAGCAGAACTGCGATATTCTGCAAATAAAGAACCAAATACCGAAATAATTACTGCCCGGGGAAGACAAAGCACAAATAATTGGAAAGAAAAGTTTGGAGCTAGAGATGTAGAGAGTAAAGCGATAGGAGAAAGTCAAAGTCAGATTTGTGTTCAATTAGGGAAATTTAAGGAGAGCATTCAAAGGAACATCTGAAATTAATAAGTGATCCAAAATATTAAGGATTAATTACAAGAACAACCAAGGAATTGCAACGATAGTATAAAGTAGTAGAGGCCAGAGAAAAACAAACTCTTTTGAAATTCTTTTAATCGTGAACGTTAAAATATATATTGCACGTCAGGGTGCATACTTAGATCTTAAGGACACAATTGTATAAGTCAGTTTATTGTTCTCCTGACATCCTCATATGGAAAATAGATAATAAATAAACATGTGTTCTCTCTCGAACATGAGTTCACAAACACACACACACACACACACACACACACACACATATATATATATATATATATATATATATATATATATAATGCTTGGTTTAATACCTACAATAAAGGATAAACCAGTCTAAGAGCATCTAGGGATTGGCAGAAGGAGTCATTGCCGTCTTTTAAAATAGGCAATCTTGGAAACTCTCTCTTCAAAGGTCACATTGGATAGAGCTTTTGAAACAAGATGTCTACCTAGAGGAAGACCATTCTAGAAAGATAGTGCCCCTGAGTGCAGAGGCCATAAGGCAAGGATGAGTTTGTTTTCTTCTTGGAATTTAACAATCAGTTAAAAGGAAGAGTGTGATGATTTTGAGACTAGAATATTGCAAAGGAATAGATCTAGGATCCCTGCCTCCGTCTCCCAGATCCTGGGTGCTGGTCTAATGAGCAGAGAGGACCAGTGCTCTTAGATGTCTTGCCACTGTCACCATAGGAAAGGGATTCCAAGTTGATCAAACCCCTGGAAAACAAAAGCTGAAGGCTGAAAGGAGTTTCACATTAAAGTAAGCTTCCAACCCTCTCTGGTAGCCCCTCCCAGTGACAGGAAATTGTGTTCTATCCTTGGATCAGTAGGGTGCAGAAGCCAGTGAAGTAATAGCGATGTACACGTGGGACACAGGTCACCCGTCCTTTAGAGAAAGACAGTCTCTTGCTTGCTATTTGAAGGATAGGAAAAACTACTAATCTGAAAAATGGAGCAATAGAATAGAGGGAGAGGAATGGCGAGGGATGGACTATGTAAACCATAATTTATTAAGTTGGTTCTGATAAAAAAAATGTATTTGGGGTTTGCTATTTGGTCGATTTGATTTTTGTTTGTTTTCCTTCAAGTAGAATCAAATTTGCTGCAGGTTTCAAATTTTCTAGCACTAAAGAAAGAAAGGATGTGGTTGCTTAGGGGCTAACAGTGTGTGGACTGCTCCTACCCATGGAATAGCATTCCCCTTGCAGTCGTAGAGATTGGATATAATTGCTCTTTTAGAGAAAGTCTCAGCGTCCACTCCACACTTCCTTCTCTGTAACGACCTATGTCTTACTGTACACCATTGTGGAACTGATGCACGATAGCATTCTTTTTTTTTTTTCCTCAAGCACACAAGAAGGAAAAAGAAAAAGAAAAAAAAAAGATAAATTCCATTGTGGTCTACCGCCAGCCAAGATTTAAAGGTTGCGCTGGACCTACAATTGAAATGCAAATCGCTCTGCGCAAACAGCCTCCCGCTGAGGCCCAAATTTTTACAGATCAGGTTCCGCTGTCCTGATGAGGAATCATTGAGCGCATTTCCCAGGATTCACAAATTAGTTGCCGTCTAAGGTATCATTTTCTACGTTATAATTGTAACGTACCAGAGGAAACTTTGTCACAAAAGACAGTACCCTGCGCTTCCATTATTTTTCCAGCTGCAGGCCATCGAGGCTTCTTTCACACACAATAAAAATACCCACATCACGACCTCCCTCTCTGAAACACACACTCCTTGAATATAAACATTTTGAGAATATTGGTGTGCTTTTCTTCCCCTTCCTTTTTAGATGTGCAGGTGGTAAAATACTGGCTGCCATGAACTGCAGACAATAAATAAAAATTACCAGCTTCCCATGCCGCCTGATAGAGATGTGCCAGCTCAGGCAAGGCTAGCTCTGCAGGCAAGGATGCTCGCCCGGCTGAGCCCTCAGGCGGCACAGGCCCTCTGGCTGTGCCTGCTGTGGGTGCGGGATTGCCAGTCGGCTTTAGACCCGCCCCAGCAACAGCAGACCCTTAGGAAGACCAGAAGAAGGGCAACTTCTTCCTCCTAACCTTAGAAAGGGCCCTGCTGGTGTAGAAGCCTAGCTGTGGACAGGACAGAGTCTGCTGCAAACTTAAAGGGTGTAAAGAGTGGGGAAGAGGTCAGCCAGGACCCTCGCACGACTTCTCTAAAAGAGCAACTTAGCGGTGCCGCCTGTCTAAGGGTATCAATCTCACATACCCGCCGGGAGCGGGGAGCGCGTCATGAAAACAGGTCTGAAGACCTGTCCAGAGGCACAATGCTTCTGAAATGAGGGTTGCTAGAGTCATCCACAGGCTCTTATTTAATCTAACCAGGAAAGATGACAGCAATATGTTTATTTATTCTTTGAAATTCTCATACTTACACAGAGTGTGCTTCTGTGTTAGCCATAGCCACCTTAGCTCTGTCCAGCACCGTGTTTATCCCCAGTCTCCAGTCAGACTCTTTCCTGACTTCATGTCCTCGGTTTTTCTTCCTCCTCCTCCTCCTCCTCCTCCTCCTCCTTCTTCCTCCTCCTCCTCCTCCCCCCTCCTCCTCCTCCTCCTCCTCCTCCTCCTCCTCCTCCTCCTCCTCTTTCCTCCTCACCACCCTGCCTCAGCGCACCTAATACGGAGCGTTTGTTCATGGGTTTCAGCCATGTATTGGGGCATGGGCAATCTATCCATTGCTTCCCCATGAATGACCCTTTCTCCCTCAGCAGCCATCAGCTGTCAATAGCTCCTCAGTTCCAGTTGTAAAGAGTGGGGAAGAGGAGCGCCTCCCACAGACATGCTGGAGTTTTCACCAAGTTGGTCTTGTACAGGACTTGCACGGGTGCCCACAGCTGCTGTTGGTTGATATGATCGTCAGCCAGAGTGAGTCCTGGAGATGACGTTTCACAGCTCTCCTCCTTGCCCTCTGGGTCCTACATTCTTTCAGGCTTGCTTGTGTGATGGTCCCCAGCCTTGCTGGGAGGTGAGGGTTGTGGGGGTTGATAGATAGGAGCCTTCTAAGGCTGAGTGCTCAGTCACTCGTTCTTAGCTCTTCGACCTTGGTCTCTGCACTAGCTATTACAAAAAGAAGCCTATTTGACCAACATGAGAACAGCACATGGATAAGTATAGGACACTCTGAAAACCCTGCTTCTCTTAATCACCCCCCCCCAACTCCTAAGCAACCATGAGCACTGATCTTTGTTTTGCTATATTTAATGGGTTTTTACCTTTCCCAAAAGATCATATAGTTAGAATTAGATAGTCCATAGACTCTTCAAACTGGCTTTGTTTACTTAATAATATATACATGTCTCTGTCTTTTCTTAATAAAAGAGTTTCTTTTTAATTCTAAACAATTGCCCATTTTCTGAAGATCCATATGTTTATCTAGTCCCAGAAGACGTCACTGCACATTAGTTTGTCAATCATGACAACAGATGAATTCTGAGACTTCCTTCAATTTTAAGAATTAATAAATTTGTAGGATGGCCAAGCTTACCCCTATTGAGAACTAAATCCCTTGATCAGTAATTATATATCCATTTATCCAGGTAGCTATCATTCATCTGAAATAGAGGGGAAAGCTTCCCTTTTGTTGGGGGGGGGGATCACTAAGTCTAAATAGAAGTTACTAGAAATCCCTTCACTGAAGTATTTGTTTGAAGGTTCATTGAGGATGGTGAAACATGACCAGAAATACAGACTAAGAAGTTTCTTACTGCTGAAATGTTCTTCTTGCCAGAGCAGGCAAAACTCAAGGCAGCAGAAGAGGTGGAAGTCGGGGTTGTAACCCTGGAAACATGAGGGGTGAAGTTAAGACAGCTGTGAATGTTGTATCCTTCCCAGGTGGCAGAAGAGACTGTGAGAAGTAGACAGCTGAGAGAAATGAAGGACCCTATGGAGGTTAGGAAAGGCTTAGCTACTTGTGAAGGAAAGGCTTAGAAATCCCAGTAAAGTCAAAAGGATGTGCGGTGAGTTGATGATCCAACAGGGGTCAGAATCTGCTAGAGTTTCAATAGTTGTGTCTCTGGCCCCAAAATGTTTATTAATGGTTAAGACAATGTTATCAAGAGCAGAAGAGACCTTCAGGAAATCATCGTCTTACCAGTATGAACTCCCTGAATAAGACTTGAGCCCTTATAAAAGAGGTGTGAGGGACCTTGTTTCCATTTTCCAGTATGTGAATAGGACAAGAACAAAGATATCTATGGCAAGGGCTGGAACCTGATAGCTAATTCACAGGACACTGACTGTAGACTAAGAAATGTCTGTGACTTATAAGCCATAAAAGTTATGACACTGCAGTCCAGCTGTGTCTTTAACACCAACTTCCTGCTGATAAGCACAACTCAAATCAGATCGATTAAAGATAAAGTACCTTCTCTCACATCAGTAGTCTATCTTAGAAAGATACATCGTTATATCTTCATTAATTATATATAATTTGTACACAAAGAAAATAACTACTTATATGTTTTCACATTTCTTATTAGAGTTTCTTCTTTGATTTCTAAACCAGTTGGCATAATAAACCTATTGTATGTATTTCAAATGATTTCTTTCAATTCATATGTAATGAAATTTAGACTATTTACCAATGTACAGGTTTCCTTTCTATATACCACATGAATTAAAAATTCTCTTTATATTTTCTTCCATTTCCATAATATGTATATAATTGAATATATAATCAAACATTCAATATTATTGAATATATATTATTGAAAAGACACAGATATCTCAAGTTTTCCCTTTTTTTCCTGTAATATTTTGCTTCCTTAGTGTTTCTTTTTTATAATACCTTTTTCCCCTCTATATGATGAACAAATTATATAGTTAGATTCCAGTTCTTCACAAATGAGGGAGGACAGCATAACATATGTGATCCTAATATAATTAAATATTGCTCTAAAGTCTATGGTGAAATGTCATATTCTCACCTGTAAAAATCCCTTTAATTTCAGTAAATTGTTCAGAGCATGATATAATAACACATTTATCTTCTGCACATAAGCACAAAGCAGATTTCTTCAGATAGCATTGCTTCACTTGCCTTTAATTACTTCGGGACCTGTATTAGCTCATTTTCTGTTGATGTAACAAAAACATTTAAACTTACAGAATGCTGGGGGAAAGTATTTGCTTTGTCCATGGTCACACAGGTTCACAAGTATGGCATTGGCAATGGTAACACAGGTTCACGGATATAGCATTGGTATCAGCTTAACTATGGAAAGGCCTTTATGTCAGGTGACAGGACCACATGAGAAAGGAAGGGGACTTCAAGGAGGCAGGAAAGAACCAACCTCAGATCTTACAGGAATTACCTTAATCCCAAAGACAGCACCCCCATCATCCCAGGGCGTCCTGTGAAAGTGCACGTGGTGATAGATTTATTGCTTTTTGACATCACCAACTGGGACTAAGTCTCCAACATGTGAACCCTCAGAGACAAATACATTCATGCCATAGTCCATATGGAAGACATTTGTTTTATGTAATTCTCAACTTTGAAACTGAATTTCTTAATGAGCATAGTAGACATTCACCATTACTAACTAAAATGAGAAATCAAAGCAGAGGCCAAAAATGAACTCCTTAACCCGTATCTAAAAGTTAACCAGGACCCATAAGCTCTTGAGCTAAGAATGCTTTTTATACTTTTCAGCCAAGGAAATATTTTACTGAGGTACAGGCATCATGGGGATCACAATACATAGTATTTTTCATACAGTCCTTTGTAGAATCATCTCACAGACTCATACTTTGAAGTAATGACTAACCCTGTTACTATTATCATAGACACCTCTCTAGAAGTACCCTTAATGAAGATTGTTATGTGTGCCTCATTTAATTTCTTCCTGAACAAAACATTGGGTACATTTCCCAGCTTCCCTTGCAGCTAGGACTAGTCAAACTTGTAGAATGGGTCTGGCCATCTGTGATGTATATTTTCATTACCAGCCCTCCACTAAATCCATCTGAGTACCCATCTCACTGACTGTTAAGCTAGGCTGTCTACAGAAAAGCAAGAAACACTGGTACTTTAGGACATAGTGGAGTTTTAAAGTAGGGGGGCCCTGGGTCTCTTGACAGACCATGGTAGCCTGTATGTTGATAATGAACATCCTATTGCATTTCATCGAATTAAGAGTGACTTTTGTTGGCAAAGACACAGAAATGTGAGGAGACCTTGCAAAGGTTGCTGATGTAATATTCCAACAACATTCGACCTGTTCCCTCTGCTTTGAAATGGAATCAGAACTACTAAAAATAAAAATAGTTCAAGTTTTTAAGTCTGTTACATCTTTAGAGCAGATTTGGGAGCATAGAAGACGTTTGTTCTTTTTCCAGTTATTTGAGATTATACTTTCTACAAGAGTTGATAAAAGGCTACCAACATTTGTATTAGCTCAAGCATTATCGTGACAAAGCGTTGGGACTGATCTGAATAAATTGTGCTTAAGTGATTTCTACTAACTATTTATAAGGTGTAGAGGTGAGGTATGACAAACAACAACTCCTTATAATTTATATTACCTAATACATTTACAATTGTCTGGGTAAATTGTCTAGCTAAAGTAGGGTTCCTACATCAATGTGATGGGGTATTCATGGGCAAATTGTCAGATGGCAGGTCATGTAAGAATGTATGACAAAGGAGGGGGTTGTGGGAGAGATAACTAATTCTAAGGATTCTTGAGATACAGGTGTTCATATATATGTATGTATATATATGAGATAATTTAATATAAATGAGTTTAATTTGCATTACCCTATACAAGGGATTAAGCTCATCCCAGAAGTCATAAATTGCAAATAAAAGACCCAGTACCAGATGTAGAATACTTTATATCAACTCCTTCATCAGCGATGTCTCAGAAACCCTCCCAAAATTAACCAAGCTGCCAATATTGCTTGTTGTTTCCTACCACAACTTCATGGTAAATCCCTGTAGCTAAAGAAACCAAGTACATGGTCATAGTACATGGAGAAGTGAAATCTAGACTGACCAGAAGTTTTCCTCCATACTGGGCAGCTCACATGGAACATGCTATGCAGAACACTGAGAGACAGAATATCTCACAGAACAGCTGTGAGCCCTGCAAACGAATGACTGGCAAAGCCTATGAATGTAATAGTGGCATGGACATCATGGAGTAAACCAATTGCTTCCTAATCAGCTTTAATGTCTACTATGCAGAAGAATACACGTGGCAAATATACACAATAACCCATGATTTCGGGAAGCTTTTAGGTCCCAGGACTGAACCTCCTACTGTTGTATTGTTTATGAACATTGTGTCGAACTGCTCCCTGAACTGGTCTCCAGCTATCTATATATTAATGCAGCTCTCAGGCCTCGTCTGGGAGGTTTCCTTGAGTAATAGGTGACAGTTAATGTAGAAACTCAAAGCTAGTCAAAGGTTACGGAATAAATGACTCTAGACAGATCAGTATATCTGTCCTATCTTTATCATATTCTTCTCTCTGCTGTTCAGGGACTACAATAGAAGATGGAGTGCAAAGATAATAAGAACCAAAAGTCCGGAACGACTAGAGGAAAACCGTGTCTTCTGGGCAGCAGAACTATTGCACTAATGAACTCACAGTAACTGCATGTAGTTGCCTGCACAAGATCACACCAATGAACTTCTAGTAGAGAGTGTGTTTATGAACCACTCCACCACAACTGAAGAGCTATGGACAGTTGATGGCTTCATGGGGAGGGGGGCATCAATTTTCTTTAAAAGTATGGCTTTCTATAGATCGATCATGTCCCACACCCAGAAGTATGTGGAAAACATAAAATGGAACCACTGGGATGCAAGGATCCAAGGTGGAACTGGGAGAAAAATGAGGGTAGAGCTAGGAGTTGAAGGAATAGTTGGAATTAATATGGTCAAAATACATTGTAAAGAAATCCCTAAAGAACGAATAAGCTATATTTCTGAATATTGTATTTTTCTAGACATTAAAAAGAATGTAACAAGTTTATCAGCCAGAGTTTCAATCCCTACTTCATCATCTATGAGCTACGGGACCTTTCCTGGACTGACTCCATTCTGATATCTCTCACTCATAGACAGGAGGAAGCAGTGGTAATGATACTTACTTACCCCACATGATTAGAGTTAGATGGGCTATCATTAGGGAGAAAGCAGTGGAATCCGAAGAGGTGGGGCTTAGCGAGAGGTATTTCCTTCATTGGAGGAATCATGGGAGTCTGATTTCTTCCTTCTCTTTTATTTCTGTATATAAAGTGAATGGGCCTTGTCCATTGCTGCTGCTGTTGATAATCCTACTTCATTCCAGCTGCAAAGCGATATAACAATCAAATATGTTTTGAAATATCCAAAACCATGAACTGAAGTAATCCTTTGTCTTGTTTATCTATCTATCTATCTGTCTGTCTGTCTGTCTGTCTGTCTGTATATATGTATGTGTATGTGTATATATATATGTATATGTATGTGTATATGTATATGTATATGTGACTTATACGCAACGAGTTGATCTAAATTTCCAGGTCTAGTGTTACATTTTAAAAATGCCTCTCTTCTTTTAGTTACGCATGTCTCTGCTCTTTGCCTTCGTTGTCGTTGCTGTTCCACGGTTGGTCAGATTTATTTGTTTATTTGTGTACTGGTTAATTTTCTATAGTTGTGATTAAACACTGTGAGCTTGTGAAACTTATAAAAGAAAACATTTAATTTAGTTTATGCTCCAGAGGATTAGAATTAAGAACAGTAGGAGAATGGACAGAAAACTCACATCTTGAACCCCAAGCAGAAAGCAGGCAGTACACTGGGAGTGCCAGGGGGGTCTTTTGAAATCTCAGGGCCTACTCACTCCCAGTGACACACCTTCTTCAACAAGGCCACACACCCTAATCTTTCCAAAGGGCCACCAACGTGGACTGAGTATTCAAACATTTGAGCCTTTGGGGAACATTCTCATTTTTCACTGCCACAATTTATATGTTTGTTGGCCGGTAGCACTGGAGCTCACGAGCCATTTCAGGCTGGCCTTGGATTCACTGCAGTCCTCCTGCCTGAGTTTTCTAAGTGCTGGGATTACAGAATTCTGCTTTTACATCTAGTTCAATGACACAGTTCTGTAAAGAAAGAAAAATAGTATTAGGATTTCCTTTTTGTTTAAGCTACCCAGTGCTGCCAAACTAACACTGAACCTTTAGGACTGAGCTTAGTTGTAACAAGTGGATGCACACAGAACTCACCTCCTCAGATGGAGAATCGCAGGGAGTCTAAGAGATAAGGTGCACAGGATGTACTTGGTTAGGTAGATTTGTGACTGTCCTCTGATGTATGAGAAGCATGGGTTTGATATATTTGTAGTCCCATGTTCCAAAATAAGGCATAAAAACAAAAACAAAAAACAAAAACCACTTTGTCTTCTCTTTAAAAAAAGAAAAGAAAAATGGAGGAGGAGGAGGAGAGGGGGGGGGAGGGGGAGGAGGAGGAGGGGGAGAGAGGGGGAGGGGGAGGAGGAGGAGGGGGGAGGGGGAGGAGGAGGAGGAGGAGGAGGAGGAGGAGGAGGAGGAGGAGGAGGAGGAGGAGGAGGAGGAGGAGGAGGAGGAGGAGGAGGAGGAGGAAGAGAAGGAGAAGTAGAAGAAGAGGATAAAGGGGGAGGAGGAGGAGGAGAAGGAGAAGGAGGAGAGGAGGAGGAGAAGGAGGAGGAGGAGGAGGAGGAGGAGGAGGAGGAGGAGAAGGAGGAAGGAGGAGGAGGAGGGAGGAGAAGGACAGAAGGAAGGAGAGGGGGAGGAGGAGAAGAAGAGGAGAGAGGAGGAGGAGGAAGAGGAGGGAGAGGAGGAGAGGGAGGAGGAGGAGGAGGAAGAGGAGGAGAGGAGGAGGAGGAGGGGAGGGGAGGAGGAGGAGGAGAGGAGAGGAAGAGAGGAGAGGAGAGGAGGAGGAGGAGGAGGAGGAGGAGGAGGGAGGAGGAGGAGGAGGAGGAAGGAGGGGGAGGAGGGAGGAGGAGGGAGGAAGAGGAGGAGGAGGAGGAGGAGGAAGGAGGGAGGAGGAGGAGGGAGGAGGAAGAGGAGGAGAAGAGGAGGAGGGAGGAGGGAGGAAGAGGGATGAGGAGGAGGAGGAGGAGGAGGAGGAGGGAGGAGGAGGAGGAGGAGGAGGAGGAAGAGAGGAGGAGGAAATGCCATAAACTCTAGGTACTAAGACCACTTTAGAGTTTCAATCAGAAAAAAAAAGCAAACAAACAAGAAACAAACAAAACAAGAAGGAAATTCATCATCAAAAGAAAAAAGAAGTTGATTGTGAAGAAGTTCTTTAAGTTGTTGCTGGATATACTATTTTAATAGATTAGAACTAAGCAACAGGCACGTGTGGAATACCCCGAGACTCTAAGTCATTACCTGTTACTTTGAATCATTGTTTCTGAGCTTCCTTTGTTGTTGCTGAGAGAAGAGCCCAAGGACAGGTGCTCATCTCCTGGCTTTGTGTTTGTAGAAGGAGATACTTTCTCAGAAGACTCTGGTGACCTTGTCTGTAGTCACTTAAACAAGTGAGAGTTTATCATGAGCAAGGCATTCAGCCACCATGTGCTGGGTGAACGCATCCACTCCTGCTATCAATTCAGAAGCTTAGTCCATCCTGAGTGCTTTATGCCTAACACAGTGAAATAAAGGAATTTTATATATTTTCCTTCTGTCCCTCTGCTGGCAGTGGCAGTAAATCCCAAAGTGTTTCAGCAGGTGCTATTAATATGCAAATAACAGAGAATTCACTCGTTCTAATAGACCTCCCAACTGCAAGGGAGGCACCGCTGTTGGAGCAAATTAGCTTTCTGTAATTCACATGCTTTTCACAACCTCCTGGGATCATATTTTAGATCAGAGACAATAAAAGCATATGCAGTTAGCTTAAAATGTAACTAATTTTAGACTTTGAAACAATTTTAACCTAACTTCTTTGTGGTGTTAAACAGCTATTTGCAAAGAAACTTTTCTAGCAGTCTGTAATTTTTACGGCATTGATTTGCTGAGTGACTCAATCACTCTATAGTGCAGAAACAAATGTGAGAACAGATCAAGTAGACAGGTTTCCAAGTTGACTGCAACACACAGGGAGGCGAACCAGAGTCCTGGGTCTATGCATTCCTCGGGTGGGCCAAAAGATGAATGAATTCTCGAGAAACCCTGAAGTTTGCCCAAACTGAATGATTAACTGAAAGGTTCCGTATCATAAAGATAGAGCTTATTCATTATGTCAGTAGATGAACCACGAAACATCTAAATATTTAAGGTAAGTAAACAATGCCTCTAACTAAGTAAAATAATAAATTACCTCCTTTTAGCTATCCGTGCTACATATGTAAGTTGAATTAAAGAATTTCAGAAAAGTTCCATCTGCACAGGAGTATGCATTTTCTACTTATTATTCTCTAATCCAGCATCCAGGTTTTCCACAAAGGTTTTGGCAAGGTATTAGTCACTGCAACTATGTGCCAAGAGGACGTAAAGCACACAAGGATATGAGCACACCGTGTTTGAAACTACCACACCGTAGCTAAGGAAAGTGAGCATCTGTGACTCGGGGTCTCTGGATGAGGTGTCACGTCCTCATGGAACCTAGTCTTCCATCCGCGGAGGGTTAAATGTAATACACCATGTAATTGAGATTAGTAAAGTTCCTTAGATAATTTTGTCTGTCTGGTAGCAACTGAAGTCATTGAGAATTTGAGGTAACAGAGCAGGGCCTTTTTATTGCTCTATTGGTGAGAAAATAGAAGTTGTAACAACTAGGATGCATTTCATTAAAAAATATGTCTCACATTGTTAATTTTATTTTCAATAAAACAATGATCCCATTCTTGTTTGGGTAAGCCTGGCTTTTAGACGATTTGATTTTTTTTTCTGATTTAAATTTGTACAAGAATATCGTGCTGAAGAAACGAAATGATTAGTTGTTTAAAGACTGCGTGTTGCTTTGACCACTAAGTATGCCATTTTAAATGGGAACCCAAGCTATCTAGTGACAGTCATTCTTCGTCCCCTTCTCTTCCTTAGGTTATGATTTTACAATGTAAAACATCGCAAATAGGAGTTAGCTAAAGAGGTTTACGGTCGCCCCTCAGCTCAGTAAGGAATCAGTTTCCATAGGTAAGGTGACTCATGGGAAAAGACAAAGAGAAACCTTTGGCACAAAGAGAGGCTCTGACTATGTAATGGTCGGTGCAGAATTCCTGGCAACATGTAGACCTACTCAGCTCCTGTGGTTGCTGACTTTTAACCTCACCAAGACGCGTGACTCAAGTAATTTGGCTATTTGACCTAATGTGGATTTGCAAAGGTAAAACAACGGTGATAAATTCAGATTCATCAATAATTTCCCTTCCATATAAATTTTATATGTGGACGAGATAATGTATCAGTTTACCTGTGAATTCAAACCTTAAAATATTATTTTAAATATTAAAATATTGTTTTCTCCACAGTAATCACATTTTTGAAAGGGGTTCTTCTATCTCAAAAGTGAACAGAATTTATATGTAGGACATACAAGGATATGAAAAGAAGCCCATTCTTCCCTCTTTAGTTGTACAGATTGTATAAATTAAACCCAGGGCCTCTGAGCTACTCTCCCAATATCTTTGAAATATATTTCCAGACCCATAGAAGTTCCTTAAGTATAATATACATATATTATATAACATGTATATTTAATATAATATCCCCATTATATCATATAATATGTAATTTCTTACATTTATAATTATATAACATGTTTATGAATTAATATGTATATTATATATGTATATTTTATTATGTTCATATCTCAAGAATAATGACAATTTTGTGGAAAATCGAAAGATGAAGATAAACATACATGCATGTAGTTCAAAGTATATAATTTATAAGTTCATATGTTTCTATCATTGCTCGTAGGTATATCATTGGGTAACTGCTTCGGCTCCTTTCTCGGCTAACTCTTCTTACAGCTCTTTCCTTCGTCCTTTTGTCCCCTTCTTTTCTAATTTAATCACCCACCCAAGGCTGCTATTGCCTCTTGACACTTCTCAGAATAACAGCCTGAGTTCCCACCTTTCCGGTTTCCTCCAGCCTAAGGATGGGAGCTCGGGGCATTCCGTGTCTGCTCCTTACTTCAGCACATGCCGGAGATCACCAGGGAACCATCAAGAAGGCTGCTCATGAACAGGTCTCTTTTTTCCACCCTTGGAAATTCCAAAACGTTTCTGGGTGAGGGGAGCTCAATCCATTCTATTGTTCAATCGCAGTACTTTCCAAACCTTTTGGTTATAGCAGAATGTCTTATTTGCTTTGGCTGAACTGTCTGCTTCCTGGGCAAAGTTTATTATCATGCACTGAGAATGGTTTCTTAAATATATCAGGAATTCCAGAAATATTTAATGAAAATCAATATAAAAAGTATGTGCGGACATCAATTTCTCCCACTCTGTCAGATATAAATAGAGCTTTATATTTTGTATCTCCTGCCTTCTTCCTTTAAAAGAGATATTTATTTTTCCCACTATGAGTGATTAACTATGGAAACTCAAAACACATTTTCAGAGTCAACCAGGTTTGCACAGCTTATGTGACCTTCGGTATATCATTGACCTCTATTTGTAAAATATTAAAGGCTTAATCCATCAACCCCTCTGAGCTGCTGGGAGGATTATCCCATGCAATATACTTCCCACAAGCTTGCTTAAAGACAGGTTTGCATAAGCAGACTCTCAGGTCTCACGCCCCAGTTCAGACCAGTGCTGCTTACGGCTTTGAGGCACTGCCGCTGAGAGCTGTAGCCACCTCTCAACGATGAATGTCGAATGTCCTCACCCTTCCTTGTTTGTCTAGCACCTTCATGAAGACTGATTTTTCCAAGTCTCTGTTTGCTCAGGAGTGGGTGTTGGGACATAATCTCTTCCCTGACTGACTGCAAGCCAAGGAGAACTTTTGTTGGCAGCTAATGTGCAACATTCTGGTCAGATATGTTGACATCTTCAAGTCACAGATGCCTGTTTATTTTTACTGAAATAACAGCAAGACAGGGAGCCTTGGCCCAGTGGCCTTTATTTGAGCAGCACACAGTAGCAGACTGCTCTGTCCAGCAGGATAAAGAAAATTGCTTCAACTCTTTTAGTGAAAAGACACAAACACGCTATACATTTTTAGTCCCAGCAACTGACAGCTTAATGTTCTAGGTATGATATTCAAATATAAACCATAGGACGTATTTATCTCTTTTTAAAAACTTACATTTTGGTGTTGGAGAGGTGGCTTAATGCTGAAGAGCACCTGATGCTCTTGCAAAAGACCCTGCTGGGTTCTTAGCACCCACATGGCAGCTCGTGACCTCCTGTAACTCCAGTTCCAGGGGACCAAATGTGCTTCTGGCCTCCCCAGCACTGCACACACAGTGCACATGCATACATGCAGACAAACATTCACACACTCACAAATAAAAATAAGTAAATCTATTTCTAAACTCGTATTTGTTAACCCTGAGAGATCCCAAAGCACGTACAATTTAAATAATGGGAACTTGGCCTTTCCTTACAGAACACTGACCCCGTTCTCCAAATTCAGGCTCCCCCCTGTTCTAGAGGTGGTAGTGATGAGTAAAAATCCTTACTGAGTTTCCCAGCCATTTTAACATGTGTCTTCATTAACTACATTAGCAACATTAACATCAGAACCCTCCTTCTCCTTGAAGACAGTCGCTGGGAAAAGGGACCACCTTTTTCATATACTGTCAAGTTTGTGTGAAGCCTTATTATAGTGCCCCTTTTAATCTTGACAACTATACTTGGATGGAGATAACATTGCGCTGCTTTCAAAGATGAAAAGGTTCAGTTTCTCGGAGGCCCAAACAGTGACTTACTGAGTCACTAAACAGTGACAGGGCCAACATTAATATTCAAGAAATGCTGATATGGGATCTGCATGTTCTTTCCATAATGCAACTTAAAAGGAGCAGCCAAATGTATGTCACACACACCTGCACACATGCACACATGCACACACACACAACCCCACATAAAATACCTCTGAAGATTCTCCAGAACACCTAAGCTAATCTTTGAAATTAGACGAAAGCAACCAATCTTTTCAACGGTTAGCAGGAAAGCCAAGTCTGTATAGATTTGTAAATGGTTATTTGAGGACGTGATAATCATAAATTCATGCACTGAGATTTGTGCATCGCACAGGTCCACGAGAAGACCTGATGAGGGGAAACTCTTCCTCCAAAGTCATCTGCTGATTCGACCTGTTCATCATGTCTCCTTGCAAACCCAACATGGCGTGATTCTAAGACAAGCTGGCAATGCACTATGGGCGTTCACGAATAGCTGGGCAGATATTCACACAGACATGGTGAAAGAGGCAGTTAAAGTTGTCAAACGTGATAAAGGCATAGATTTTGGACACAGAACCTGGATCAGAGAGGACCAGTGGCCCTCCTGACCTGAGACAGCCTTGGTTGGACTGGCTCAGTGTTCTTGACTTCCCAGGCATCTAAGATTGTTCTGCATAGGTTGTAGCAAAGCTAAGCTGGGGTTGCTAAATGCTCCTGTTTCTGAGGTCACAGAGGCTCGTTGCCCTGTCCCCTCAGTCTCCTTCTACTTAAGCCAGCACTTTCTTTTCCAGTTTCAGAGGTCTGTGACTCTTCCTCAGCAGACCATGCTGATGTGCCTGAGGGAAAAAATAAAGTTAAAGTGTTGGTTCAGGAATTCGTTCATTCAGTCTTTATTAATGAACTCCAAGTAAGCCCCATCTGACTGGAGTCCTGCGATTATTTAAATGCGTAAGTGAAACCGTTCTTTAGACCTTCATTCATAGTCCATTTGAGTCAGGAACCGAGTGTGTTCGCTTTACTAACTGGGCATTCAGCAGCATTTGAGCAGCTGAAGAACTCTCAATTGCAGTGGCCCATAATAAATATCCAAACAATTTGTTCTACAGTGGTTATCCTTCCTAGTTGGAATACATGTCTGTGGGAGTTACTAATCAGACACCCAACTGTAACTATACGGCTAGAATATTAGCTTGTGTTCTCACGGGGACTGGCTACATAGAGAACACTTACAGTCTCACTTACTGCCCAGGTAATTGTGCACTATTATTACTACTATTTATATTTTACTACCAAGAAAACAAGACCTAGAGATGTTCAAAGACTCGGGATCTTAGAGGAAGGACTGAGACCAGCAGACTCTGACTGAATATCATTATAAGCATGGTTCTCCTTTTCAAGATTCGCAGCCACTATGAAGTGCTCAACAACTTCCTTGAAAAGTGTCATTTATATGAAACACACAGTTGTATTTATGTGTGTCTGCACATTGTTATGTGCAAGGGTTCTTTGACTGAAGTGATTATCTTATGTATAATTTTTAAAATCAGAGTTTACAAATTTAATTTTGTAGCACAGAATCAGACAGCAAAAAGGCAGGAAGGGGAGGGGAGAAGGAACTAGCAGGATTTAGGGTGAGAAGGGAAAGTGGGAAAAGCACAGAGTAGACTCTGATGGGGAATGGGAGAGGTGGGTCAATACTGAATCAAGGCAAGGAAGGACAAACAAGACGCAGATATTTGATATTACCACAAGGATGAGTATTACTTTAGCTTCAAGGAATCATAGTACTTTATATTTAACAAATTTATATACAATGAACACACATATACACACACACATACATACATAATACATACCCGTACACATACACACATATGTATACACACATACACACATTCACATATGTACACACACATACATATATACTGATACACACACATGCATGCATGCATACTCACATACATACACACATACATATCCGTACATATACACACATACACACACACATATATATACACATGAACACATGCATGCATACATATAAACATGTACACACAAAGATACATGTATGCACACACATAAATACACATACCAATAATATACACACATACATGGATATATACATACCTATATAACCACACACCCACCTGCACACATACACACACATATATAGACATACCCACGCATACATATGCATACATATATATACACACATACTGCATACATATACACACCTACACAGCCATACACATACCTGCACAAATACACACAAATACACACATACACATACACATACACACACACACATCTTAAATAAAATTATGCCAGTTAGACTAACAATACTTCCCTCAAGAATTATAAACTGTCTAACAACATCCCCAGTACCAGAAGTGACAAACTTCCTTTCAAGTTGATTGTAAAGACTGTCTAGTGACTCCTTAAAACAACATAGCCTATTTCTGTTGACTCTGGTTGTTTCTCAGAGATTGAAAACACATCCCTACTGCTGACTATACCACACATTTCAGACAAAGAATTTAGGAGATCTGCGATGGATCTAACCTGAAAGCCTCCTTCCTACAATCTTGTTTCCATAGTACCAGAAAGTACTTTGTAAGCTGCCAGGGGAGGGAATAAATCACTAGCCCTCTGAAGCTATCATGCCCGTGAACTGTAGCAATGGCCACCATAGCACGATAAGTGCCATAGCAGCACATTTCTTGTAGGTAGGCAACAGCTGACTCAGTGAGCAGATGTACTCAGTAGAAGGGGAATCATGTACATTTCTTGGAGGTAGGCAACAGCTGACTTAATGAGATGTACTCAGAAGAAGGGGATCATGACTCGCACTAGAAATCTAACCAATTACTCAAGGTCACAGACGTCAGAGGAGAACATGCTACCATATCTTTATTAAACCAGTAATAATACTGAAGTGCTTTCTAAAACGTATCCTTATACCCAGATAAGTATAAAAGTTCACCCCTCTTCTAAGAAGCTTCTCTTCACAGCAAAAGGAGACCACTATAGGAAAACACAACATGTCACAATACAGAGATCAGCAGATCATGGGACCCCAGGTCCAACAGATACAATTATAACACAGTTCCTGCAGCTAAGACTCAGTTAAGACCATGGAAGAGGGTGTGGAGGCAGAGGACCAGGATGCTGTGAGGTTTCGTCTCCTAGAAATGGCAGGGACACCGTAACCATGACACTTCAGAAATATGGCTTTCTAAGCAAGATCTGAACTATGATAGTATCCACAGACATGCTAACGTGTAAGGAAGAAATCTCGCATGGTCCCATTCCTAGACAAAGAAGAACAGGTAACTGGCGACTCTGAGACAGGGAGACTTTTGCCTCTCCTAGGGATGAGCCCATAATTCGTTAGCCAATTAGTGGGCAGCCCTGAAAGCATTCAGACACAAGCTACTCTAAATGGGCTTAGCAGGTTATATCTATATTTATGCATATTTATATATGTGTATGTATATGGAAACATGTGTAAATGTATGTAA